>NC_088408.1:27591801-27684301 GCF_034236695.1 Oncorhynchus nerka
CAAAAGGTAAGGACATGTAGATATCGAGACCCACGCCTGGATTCCGTGGGCGGCAAGGTAAGGACATGTAGATATCGAGACCCACGCCTGGATTCCGTGGGCGGCAAGGTAAGGGACGCCATGTAAGGACAGATATCGAGACCCACGCCTGGATTCCGTGGGCGGCAAGGTAAGGACATGTAGATATCGAGACCCACGCCTGGATTCCGTGGGCGGCAAGGTAAGGACATGTAGATATCGAGACCCACGCCTGGATTCCGTGGGCGGCAAGGTATTCGTGGGCGGCAAGGGACATGTAGATATCGAGACCCACGCCTGGATTCCGTGGGCGGCGAGACCCAGGTAAGGACATGTAGATATCGAGACCCACGCCTGGATTCCGTGGGCGGCAAGGTAAGGACATGTAGATATCGAGACCCACGCCTGGATTCTGTGGGCGGCAAGGTAAGGACATGTAGATATCGAGACCCACGCCTGGATTCTGTGGGCGGCAAGGTAAGGACATGTAGATATCGAGACCCACGCCTGGATTCACGCCTCGAGATTCTGTGGGCGGCAAGGTAAGGACATGTAGATATCGAGACCCACGCCTGGATTCTGTGGGCGGCAAGGTAAGGACATGTAGATATCGAGACCCACGCCTGGATTCTGTGGGCGGCAAGGTAAGGACATGTAGTAAAGAGAGGAAGAATCTTTAGGAATGTGACGGTGTGCTTAAATCCATTGGAGACCTCTAGACGTTTTAAGATATAGTGAAGTCATCACTTGTAGCTATTGGCCCCTCAGTTATTCTCAGACCCCCCCCCAGCCCTTCTTCGTCTCCCAAACCACTCCTCTCTCTGTCCCATCATCAGGGCAGTCTATCTACCCACCCTCCCTAGCCCTAAGCTGATTTAAGATGGTGTTCATTGGATAGCAGCTTACAGGCTCCTGACCAGTTCGGCTATTTTTTGTGCTTTGTTACGCTGATCTTACAGTTTTTTTTAAACATAATGTCTCCGACATCATTTCCTATGACAGAAAACAGCTTCTGGACATCAGAACAACGTTCACTAACCTCGAATTTTGGAGTAACATTTCTTCTCTGGACGATCTGCTTACTCCAGTTCAGGCCCTGATCTCCGGGACTCGAAAGAGGAAGAGGCTGCGAAAGAGAGGCAGGCGAGCAGCATTTTGACAAGACTATGTCAGCGAACAAATACACCGCCATTGCCCTCTGTTCTGTTGACGATCGTGTAGTCACTGGAGAACAAACTGGAGGAGCTCCGTTCAAGACCAGCCTGTCAACAGGACCTGAAAAACTATAATGTCCTATGTTTCTCAGAGTCGTGGCTTAACAAAGACATGAATATGCAGTTGAAGTCGGAAGTTTACATACACTTAGGTTGGAGTCATTAAAACTCATTTTTCAACCACTCAACAAATTTCTTGTTAACAAACTATAGGTTTGGCAAGTTGGTTAGGACATCTACTTTGTGCATGACACAAGTCATTTTTCCAACAATTGTTTACAGACAAATTATTTCACTTATAATTCACTGTATCACAATTCCAGGGGGTCAGAAGTTTACATACACCAAGTTCACTGTGTCTTTAAACAGCTTGGAAAATTCCCAAAACTGATGCCATGGCTTCAGAAGCTTCTGATAGGCTAATTGACATAATTTGAGTCAATTGGTGGTGTACCTGTGGATGTATTTCAAGGCCTACCTTCAAACTCAGTGCCTCTTTGTTTGACATCATGGGAAAATCAAAAGAAATCAGCCAAGACCTCAGAAAAGAAAATTGTAAACCTCCACAAGTCTGGTTCATCCTTGGGAGCAATTTCGAAACACCTGAAGGCATCACGTTCAACTGTACAAACAATAGTACGCAAGTATAAACACCATGGGACCACGCAGCCATCATACCGCTCAGGAAGGAGACTCTTTCTGTCTCCTAGAGATGAACGTACTTTTGTGCGAAAAGTGCAAATCAATCCCAGAACAACAGCAAAGGACCTTGTGAAGATTCTGGAGGAAACAGGTACAAAGTATCTATATCCACAGTAAAACGAGTCCTATATCGACATAACCTGAAAGGCCGCTCAGCAAGGAAGAAGCCACTGCTCCAAAACCGTCATAAAAAAGCCAGACTACGGGTTGCAACTCCACATGGGGACAAAGATCGTACTTTTTGGAGAAATGTCCTCTGGTCTGATGAAACAAAAATAGAACTGTTTGGCCATAATGACCATCGTTATGTTTGGAGGAAAAAGGGGATGCTTGCAAGCCGAAGAACACCATCCCAACCGTGAAGCACGGGGGTGGCAGCATCATGTTGTGGGGGTGCTTTGCTGCAGGAGGGACTGGTGCACTTCAGAAAATAGATGGCATCATGAAGGAGGGACATTATGTGGATATATTGAAGCAACATTTCAAGACATCAGTCAGGAATTTGAAGCTTGGTCGCAAATGGGTCTTCCAAATGGACAATGACCCCAAGCATACTTCCAAAGTTGTGACAAAATGGCTTAAGGACAACAAAGTCAAGGTATTGGAGTGGCCATCACAAAGCCCTGACCTCAATCCTATAGAAAATGTGTGGGCAGAACTGAAAAAGTGTGTGTGACCAAGGAGGCCTACATAGCTGACTCAGTTACAGCAGCTCTGCCAGGAGGAATGGGCCAAATTTCACCCAACTTATTGTGGGAAGCTTGTGGAAGGCTACCCAAAACGTTTGACCCAAGTAAAACAATTTAAAGGCAATGCTACCAAATACTAATCGAGTGTATGTAAACTTCTGACCCACTGGGAATGTGAAGAAAGTAATAAAAGCTGAAATAAATTATTCTCTCTACTATTATTCTGACATTTCACATTCTTAAAGTGGTCATCCTAACTGACCTAAGACAGGGAATTTTTACCCTGATTAAATGTTCGAAATTGTGAAAAACTGAGTTTAAATGTATTTGGCTAAGGTGTATGTAAACTTCTGACTTCAACTGTACATCTTGCTGGTTTTTCTATGCATGATCAAGACCAGACGGCAGACTCAGGTAAGACGAAGGGAGGAGGGGTGTGTATCTTTGTTAAAAACAGCTGGTGCGCGATCTCTAATGTTAAGGAAGTCTTGAGTTTTTGCTCACCTGAGTTTGAATACCTCGTGATAAGCTGTAAACCTTATTATAGTATTTAACAAGAGAGTTGTCATCTTTCATAGCTGAACTGAAATCCATTTTACCTCATTTTTACCAGCATGCCACCTGTGCAAATAGACTACAAAACTGTAGATTAGGTTTAGGAGATATACCATTTATATACTATGCTGGGGTTTTTCGAAATATCGATGGTACAATTTTCAATCCCATTTAAAATACACTATATATACAAAAGTATGTGGACACTCATTCAAATTAGTGCGTTCAGCTATTTCAGCCACAGCCATTGCTGCCAGGTGTCTAAAATCGAGCACACAGCCATGCAATCTCCATAGACAAACATTGACAGTAGAATGACCTGACTGAAGACTTCAGTGACTTTCAATGTGGCATCGTCATAGGATGCCACCTTTCCAGAAAGTCAGTTTGTCAAATTTCTGCCCTGCTAGAGCTGCCCCGGTCAACTGTAAGTGCTGCTATTGTGAAGTGGAAACGTCTACAACATTGGCTCAACCGCGAAGTGGTAAGGCCACACAAGCTCACAGAACGGGACCGCAGAGTGCTGAAGTGCGTAACACGTAAAAATCTTCTTTCCTCGGTTGCAACACTCACATCACAACACTAAGTTCCAAAGTGCCTCTGGAAGCAATGTCAGTACAAGAACTGTTCATCGAGAGCTTCATGGAATGGGTTTCTATGGTTGAGCAGCCACACACAAGCCTTAGATCAATCATCATGCCAATGCCAAGCGTCGGCTGGAGTGGTGTAAAGCTCGCCGACATTGGACTCTGGAGCAGTGGAAACGTTCTCTGGAGTGATGAATCATGCTTCACCATCTGGCAGTCTGACGGACTAATCTGGACTAATCTGGGTTTGGCGGATGCCAGTAGAACGCTACCTTCCCCAATGCATAGTGCCAACTGTAAAGTTTGGTAGAGGAGGAATAATGGTCTGGGCTGTTGTTCATGGTTCGGGCAAGGCCCGTTACTTCCAGTGAAGGGAAATCTTAACACTACAGCATACAATTACATTCTAGACGATTCTGTGCTTCCAACTTTGTGGCAAGTTTACAGAAGGCCGGCCTCCTGGGTGGCGCAGTGGTCTAGGGCACTGCATCGCAGCGCTAGCTGTGCCACCAGAGACTCTGGGTTCGTGCCCAGGGTCTGTCCCAGCCGGCCGCGACCGGGAGGTCCGTAGGGCGACGCACAATTGGCCTAGCGTCGTCCAGGTTAGGGAGGGTTTGGCCGGTAGGGATATGATTAGAAATGATTAGTCGAGATCGGCGTGGAAGAATTTGACTGGCCTGCACAGAGCCATGAATTGGATCGCTGACTGCGAGCAGGCCATTTTCTCCCAACATCACTGATACTTTTGTGGCTGAGTGGAAGAAAGTCCCCGCAGCAATGTTCCAACATCTAGTGGAAAGCCTTCCCAGAAGACTGGAGGCTGTTATAGCAGCAATGTTCCAACATCTAGGGGAAAGCCTTCCCATAAGACTGGAGGCTGTTATAGCAGCAATGTTCCAACATCTAGTGGAAAGCCTTCCCAGAAGAGTGGAGGCTGTTATAGCAGCAAAGGGGGGACCAAGTCCATATTAATGCCCATGATTTTGGGATGTTCCATAGTCACAAAAATATTATTTGTGAAAAATGTTTGCATCCCTGTTAGTGAGCATTTCTCCTTTGCCAAGATAATCCATCCACCTGACAGATGTGGCATATCAATAATGTGATTTAACTGACAGGCCACCCCCAGGCTGTGAGGGTAGGTAGGCAACAATACACCTGCCACGCTGACCATCAACACGGTGGTGGTAGGCCTGATCACAGACGAAGACGAGGCAGCCTAAAGGGAGCAGGTCAGAGACCTGGCAGTGCGATGCCAATACATCAACCTCTTCCTCAACGTCAGCAAGGCAAAGGAACTGATCGTGGACTACAGGAAACGGAGGGCTGAGCACGCCCCCATCCACATCGACGGGACTGTACTGGAGCAGGTCGAGAGTTTCAAGTTCCTCGGTGTCCACATCACTAAGGAATTAACATGGTCCCCACACAACTGTGAAGAGGGCACGACAGCGCCTCTTCTCCCTCAGGAGGCTGAAAAGATTTGGCAAAGACCCTCAGATCCTTATAAAGTTCTACAGCTGCACCATTGAGAGCATCTTGACTGGCTGCATCAGCGCTTGGTACGGCAACTGAAAGGCACCTGACCACAAGGCGCTATAGAGGGTAGTAAGTACATCATTGGGGCTGAGCCCCCTACCATCCAGGATCTCAAAACCAGGCGGTGGTATTTCAGAGGAAGAAACAAAATGTTTTTAAAGACCGCCCCCTCTCTCCCTCTAACCTCCCCCTCTCTCCCTCTAACCTCTCGCTCTAACCTCCCCCTCTCTCCCTCTAACCTCTAACCTCTCCCTCTACCTCCCTCTCTCTCCCCTAACCTCACCGTCTCTCCCTCTAACCTCCCCCTCTCTCCCTCTAACCTCCCCTCTCTCCCTCTAACCTCCCCCTCTCTCCCTCTAACTCCCCCTCTCTCCCTCTAACCTCACCGTCTCTCCCTCTAACCTCCCTCTCTCTCCCCTCTAACTCCCCCTCTCTCCCTCTAACCTCCCCCTCTCTCCCTCTAACTCCCCCTCTCTCCCTCTAACCTCTCCCTCTCTCCCTCTAACCTCCCCTCTCTCCCTCTAACCTCCCCCTCTCTCCCTCTAACTCCCCCTCTCTCCCTCTAACCTCACCGTCTCTCCCTCTAACCTCCCTCTCTCTCCCTCTAACTCCCCCTCTCTCCCTCTAACTCCCCCTCTCTCCCTCTAACCTCACCGTCTCTCCCTCTAACCTCCCCTCTCTCCCTCTAACTCCCCCTCTCTCCCTCTAACCTCCTCCCTCTAACCTCTCCCTCTAACCTCCCCCTCTCCTTCTCCCTCTAACCTCTCCCTCTAACCTTCCCCTCTCTCCCTCTAACCTCTCCCTCTCTCCCTCTAACCTCCCCCTCTCTCCCTCTAACCTCTCCCTCTAACCTTCCCCTCTCTCCCCCTAACCTCACCGTCTCTCCCTCTAACCTCCCTCTCTCCCTCAAACCTCTCCCTCTCTCCCCCTAACCTCACCGTCTCTCCCTCTAACTGCCCCTCTCTCCCCCTAACCTCACCGGCTCTCCCTCTCTAACTCCCCCTCTCTCCCTCTAACCTCTCCCTCTCTCCCTCTAACCTCCCCTCTCTCCCCCTAACCTCCCCTCTCTTCCTCAAACCTCTAACCTTCCCCCTCTCTCCCTCTAACCTCAACCTCCCTCCCACTAACCTCCCCCTCTCTCTCTCTAATCTCCCCCTCTCCCCATAACTTCCCCCTCTCTCCCTATAACCTCCCCCATCTCCCTCTCTCCCCTAACCTCCCCCTCTCCCCACTAATCACCCCCTCTCTCCTCCCCTCTCTCCCTATAACCTCCCCTTTTCTCCCTATAAACTCCCCCTCACTCCCTCTAACCTCCCCCTTTCTCTCTCTAACCTCCCCCTCTCTCCTCCCCCTCTCTCCCTCTCTCCTCCCCCTCTCTTCCCCTAACCTCCCCCTCTCCCCTAACCTCCCCTCTCTCCTTATAACCTCCCCTCTCTCCTCCCCTCTCTCCCTCTCTCCTCTGCCTCTAAACTCCCCCTCTCCCCATAACTTCCCCTCTCTCCCTATAATCTCCCCATCTCCCTCAATCTCCCCCTAACCTCCCCTCTCCCCCTAATCTCCCCTCTCTCCTCCCCTCTCTCATCCCCCTCTCTCCCTATAACCTCCCCTTTTCTCCCTATAAACTCCCCCTCACTCCCTCTAACCTCCCCTTTCTCTCTCTAACCTCCCTCTCTCCTCCCCCTCTCTCCCTCTCTCCTCCCCTCACTTCCCTAACCTCCCCTAACCTCCCCTTTCTCCCTCTAACCTCCCCTCTCTCCTCCCCTCTCTCCCTCTCTCCTCCCCTCTCTCTCCCCTAACCTCCCCCTCTCTCTCTAACCTCCCCCTCTCCCCCTAACCTCCCCTCTCCCCCTAACCTCGTCTTCTCTCCCTCTAACGTCCCCCTCTCTCCCTCTAAACTCCCTCTCTCTCCTCTCCCCTCTCTCCCTCTAACCTCCCCTCTCCCTCCCCCCTCCCCTCTTCCCCTAACCTCCCCCTCTCTCCCCTAACCTCCCCCCTCTCCCCTAACCTCCCTCTAACCTCCCCCTCCCGTCCCTAACCTCCCTCTCTCCCTCTAACCTCCCCCTCTCTCCCCCCTCTAACCCCCCCCCTCTCTCCCTCTAACCTCCCCTTTCTTTCTCTAACCTCCCCTCTCTCCCCTAACCTCCCCTCTCCCCTAACCTTGTCTTCTCTCCCTCTAACGTCTCCCTCTCTCCCTCTAAACTCCCTCTCTCTCCTCTCCCTCTCTCCTCCCCTCTCCCCCTAACCTCCCCTCTCTCCCTCTAACCTCCCCTTTTCTCCCTATAAACTCCCCCTCTCACTCCCCCTCACTCTCTCTAACCTCCCCTCTCTCCTCCCCCTCTCTCCCTCTAACCTCCCCCTTTCTTCCTCTAACCTCCCCTCTCTCCCCTAACCTCCCCTCTCCCCTAACCTCATCTTCTCTCCCTCTAACGTCTCCCTCTCTCCCTCTAAACTCCCTCTCTCTCCTCCCCCTCTCTCCCTCTAACCTTCCCCTCTCTCCTCCCCCTCTCTCCCTCTTTCCTCCCCTCTCTTCCCTAACCTCCCCTAACCTCCCCTCTCTCCCTCTAACCTCCCATTTTCTCCTATAAACTCCCCCCTCACTCTCTCTAACCTCCCCCTCTCTCGCTCTCTCCTCCCCCCTCTCTCCCTCTCTCCTCCCCCTCACTTCCCCTAACCTCCCCCTCTCCCCCTAACCTCCCCTTTCTCCCTCTAACCTCCCCTCTCGCCTCCCCCTCTCTCCCTCTCTCCCCCTCTCTCCCCCTAACATCCCCTTCTCTCTCTCTCTAACCTCCCCCTCTCTCTTCCCCCTCTATCCTCCCCCTCTCTCCTCCCCCTCTCCTCCCCTATCCCCCTACCCCTAACCTCCCCTCTCTCCCTCTAATCTCCCCTCTCTCCTCCCCCTCTCTCCCTCTCTCCTCCCCTCTCTCCCCTAACCTCCCCCTCTCTCTCTCTAACCTCTCTCCTCTCCCTCTCCTCCCCCTCTCTCCCTCTCTCCTCCCCTCTCTTCCCCTAACCTCCCCTCTCCCCCTAACCTCCCCTCTCCCCTAACCTCGTCTTCTCTCCCTCTAACGTCCCCCTCTCTCCCTCTAAACTCCCTCTCTCTCCTCCCCCTCTCTCCCTCTAACCTTCCCTCTCCCCTCCGCCTCTCTTCCCTAGCCTCCCCCTCTCTCTAACCTCTCTCCTCTCCCTCTCCTCCCCCTCTCCCCCTCTCCCCTCCCCCTCTCTTCCCTAACCTCCCCCTCTCTCTCTCTAACCTCTCTCCTCTCCCTCTCCTCCCCCTCTCTCCCTCTAACCTCCCCCTCTCGTCCTCTAACCTCCCCTCTCTCCTTCTGACCTCCCCTCTCTCCCCCTAACCTCCCCCTCTCTCCATCTAACCTCCCCCTTTCTTCCTCTAACCTCCCCCTCTCTCCCCCTAACCTCCCCTCTCCCCCTAACCTTGTCTTCTCTCCCTCTAACGTCTCCCTCTCTCCCTCTAAACTCCTCTCTCTCCTCCCCTCTCTCCCTCTAACCTTCCCCTCTCTCCTCCCCCTCTCTCCCTCTCTCCTCCCCCTCTCTTCCCTAACCTCCCCCTCCCCCTAACCTCCCCTCTCTCCCTCTAACCTCTCTCCTCTCCCTCTCCTCCCCCTCTCTCCCTCTAACCTCCCCTCTCTCTCTCCCTAACCTCCCTCTCTCCTTCTGACCTCCCCTCTCTCCCCTAACCTCCCCCTCTCTCCATCTAACCTCCCCTTTCTTCCTCTAACCTCCCCCTCTCTCCCCTAACCTCCCTCTCCCCTAACCTTGTCTTCTCTCCCTCTAACGTCTCCCTCTCTCCCTCTAAACTCCCTCTCTCTCCCCCTCTCTCCCTCTATCCTCCCCCTCTCTCCTCCCCCTCTCTCCCTCTCTCCTCCCCCTCTCTTCCCCTAACCTCCCCTCTCTCCCTCTAATCTCCCTCTAACGTCTCCCTCTCCCCTCTCTCCTCTCTCTCCTCCCCTCTCTCCCCTAACCTCCCCTCTCTCTCCCCCTCTCTAACCTCTCTCCTCCCCCTCTCTTCCCCTCTCCCCCTCTCCCCTAACCTCCCCTCTTCCCCCTAACCTCCCCTTTTCTCCCTATCCCCTAACTCCCCCTCTCTCCCTAACCTCCCCTCTCTCTTCCCCCTCTAACGTCCCCCCTCCTCCCCCTCCCTCCCCTAACCTCCCCCTCTCCCCTAACCTCCCTCTCTCCCTCTAACCTCCCTCTCTCCCTCTCCCTCTCTCCTCCCCCTCTCTTCCCCTAACCTCCCTCTCCCCTAACCTCGTCTTCTCTCCCTCTCGTCCCCCCTCTCCCTCTAAACTCCCTCTCTCTCCTCCCCTTCTCCCCCTAACCTCCCCCTCTCTCTCTCTAACCTCTCTCTTCCCCCTCTCCTCCCTCTCTCTCCCTCTCTCCTCCCCCTCTCTCCTCTAACCTCCCCCCTCTCCTCTCCTTCTGACCTCCCCCTCTCTCCCCTAACCTCCCCCTCTCTCCCTCTAACCTCCCCCTTTCTTCCCCTAACCTCCCCTCTCTCCCTCTAACCTCCCTCTCTCCCTCTAACCTGTCTTCTCTCCCCTAACCTCCCCTCTCTCCCTCTAAACTCCCCCTCTCTCCCTCTAACCTCCCCCTCTCTCCCTCTAACCTCCCCCTTTCTTCCTCTAACCTCCCCCTCTCTCCCCTAACCTCCCTCTCCCCTAACCTTGTCTTCTCTCCCCTAACCTCCCCTCTCCCTCTAAACTCCCTCTCTCTCCCCCCTCTCTCCCTCTCTCCTCCCCCTCTCTTCCCCCTAACCTCCCCCTCTCCCCTAACCTCCCCTCTCTCCCTCTAACCTCCCCTTTCTCCTATAAACTCTCCCCTCCCCCTCTCTCCCCTAACCTCCCCCTCTCTCCATCTAACCTCCCCTTTCTTCCTCTAACCTCCCCTCTCTCCCCTAACCTCCCCTCTCCCCTAACCTTGTCTTCTCTCCCTCTAACGTCTCCCTCTCTCCCTCTAAACTCCCTCTCTCTCCTCCCCTCTCTCCCTCTAACCTTCCCCTCTCTCCTCCCCCTCTCTCCCTCTCTCCTCCCCCTCTCCCCTAACCTCCCCCTCTCCCCTAACCTTGTCTCTCCCTCTAACCTCCCCTTTTCTCCCTATAAACTCCCCCTCTCCTCCCCCTCTCTCCCTCTAACCTCCCCTCTCTCCTCCCCCTCTCTCCCTCTCTCCTCCCCCTCTTCCCTAACCTCCCCTCTCCCCTAACCTCCCCTTTCTCCCTCTAACCTCCTCTCTCCTCCCCTCTTTCTCCCTATCTCCCCTCACTCCCCCTCTCTCTCTCTAACCTCCCCCTCTCTCTTCCCCCTCTATCCTCCCCTCTCTCCTCCCCCTCTCCTCCCCTAACCTCCCCCTCTCCCCTAACCTCCCCTCTCTCCCTCTAATCTCCCCTCTCTCCTCCCCCTCTCTCCCCTCTCCTCCCCTCTCTTCCCTAACCTCCCCTCTCCCCCTAACCTCCCCTCTCCCCTAACCTCGTCTTCTCTCCCTCTAACGTCCCCCCCCTCTAAACTCCCCTCTCTCTCCTCCCCTCTCTCCCCTAACCTTCCCCCTCTCCTCTCTCCCCTAACCTCCCCTCTCTCTCCGCTCTCTTCCCCCTCGCCTCCCTCTCTCTCCCTCTCTCCTCCCCCTCTCTCTCTCTAACCTCCCCCTCTCTCCTCTCTCTAACCTCCCCCTCTCTCCTCTCCCTCTCCTCCCCCTCGCTCCCTCTCTCCTCCCCCTCTCTCCCCCTAACCTCCCCTCTCTCCCTCTAACCTCCCCTCTCTCCCTCTAACCTCCCCCTCTCGTCCCCTAACCTCCCTCTCTCCCTATGACCTCACCCTCTCTCCCTCTAACCTCCCCTCTCTCCCTCTAACCTCCCCCTTTCTTCCTCTAACCTGCCCCTCTCTCCCCTAACCTCCCTCTCCCCTAACCTTGTCTTCTCTCCCTCTAACGTCTCCCTCTCTCCCTCTAAACTCCTGTCTCTCCTCCCCTCTCTCCCTCTGTCCTCCCCTCTCTTCCCCTAACCTCCCCCTCTCCCCTAACCTCCCTCTCTCCCTCTAACCTCCCCTTTTCTCCCTATAAACTCTCCCTCACTCCCCCTCACTCTCTCTAACCTCCCCCTCTCTCCTCCCCCTCTCTCCCTCTAACCTCCCCTTTCTTCCTCTAACCTCCCCCCTCTCCCCTAACCTCGTCTTCCCCTAACCTCGTCTTCTCTCCCTCTAACGTCTCCCTCTCTCCCTCTAAACTCCCTCTCTCTCCTCCCCCTCTCTCCCTCTAACCTTCCCCTCTCCTCCCCTCTCTCCCTCTCTCCTCCCCCTCTCTTCCCCTAACCTCCCCCTCTCCCCCTAACCTCCCCTCTCTCCCTCTAACCTCCCCTTTTCTCCCTATAAACTCCCCTCACTCCCCTCTAACCTCCCCCTCTCTCCTCCCCCTCTCTCCCTCTCTCCTCCCCCTCACTTCCCCTAACCTCCCCCTCTCCCCTAACCTCCCCTTTCTCCCTCTAACCTCCTCTCTCGCCTCCCCCTCTCTCCCTCTCTCCTCCCCCTCTCTCCCCCTAACATCCCCCTCTCTCTCTCTCTAACCTCCCCTCTCTCTTCCCCCTCTATCCTCCCCTCTCTCCTCCCCTCTCCTCCCTAAACCTCCCCCTCTCCCCTAACCTCCCTCTCTCCCTCTAATCTCCCTCTCTCCTCCCCCTCTCTCCCTCTCTCCTCACCCTCTCTCCCCTAACCTCCCCCCTCTCCTCTAACCTCCCCTCTCCCTCTCCTCTCCCCTCTCTCCCTCTCTCCTCCCCTCTCTTCCCTAATCTCCCCTCTCTCCCCTAACCTTCCCCTCTCCCTAACCCCTTCTCTCCCTCTAACTCCCCCTCTCTCCCTCTAAACTCCCTCTCTCTCTCCCCCTCTCTCCCTCTCCTCCCTCTCCCTCCCCTCTCTTCCCCTAACCTCCCCCTCCCCCTCTCTCTAACCTCTCTCCTCTCCCTCTCCTCCCCTCTCTCCCTCTCTCCTCCCCCCTCTCTTCCCCTAACCTCCCCCTCTCCCCTAACCTCCCCTCTCTCCCTCTAACCTCCCCTCTCGTCCCCTAACCTCCCCTCTCGCCCTCTGACCTCGCCCTCTCTCCCCTAACCTCCCCTCTCTCCCTCTAACCTCCCCTTTCTTCCTCTAACCTCCCCTCTCTCCTCCTAACCTCCCTCCCCCCTAACATTGTCTTCTCCCTCTAACGTCTCCCTCTAACCTAAACTCCCTCTCTCCTCCCCCTCTCTCCCTCTCTCCTCCCCCTCTCTTCCCTAACCTCCCCTCTCCCCCTAACCTCCTCTCTCCCTCTAACCTCCCCTTTTCTCCCTATAAACTCCCCTCACTCCCCCCTCACTCTCTCTAACCTCCCCCTCTCCTCCCCTCTCTCCCTCTAACCTCCCCCTCACTTCCCCTAACCTCCCCTCTCCCCCTAACCTCCCCTTTCTCCCTCTAACCTCCCTCTCCTCTCCCCCTCTAAACTCCCTCTCTCCTCCCCCTCTCTCCCCTAACCTCCCCTCTCTCTCTAACCTCCCCTCTCTCCCTCCCTCTATCCTCCCCCTCTCTCCTCCCCCCTCTCTCCCCTAACCTCCCCTAACCTCCCTCTCTCCCTCTAACCTCTCCCTCTTCTCTCCCTCTCTCCCTCTCCCTCCCCTCTCTCTTCCCCCCCTAACCTCCCCTCTCCCCTAACCTCACCTCTCTCCCTCTAACCTCCCCTCTCCTCCGAACCTCCCCTCTCTCCCTCTGACCTCCCCTCTCTCCCTAACCTCCCCCTTTCTTCCTCTAACCTCCCCTCTCTCCCCTAACCTCCCTCTCCCCCTAACCTTGTCTTCCCCTCTCTCCTCCCCTCTCTCCCTCTCTTCCCCCTCTCCTCCCCCTCTCTCCCCTCTCCTCCCTCCCCTCTCTTCCCTAACCTCCCCTCTCTCCCTCTAACTCCCCTCTCTCCCTCTAACCTCACCGTCTCTCCCTCTAACCTCCCCTCTCTCCCCTCTCTTCCTCTCCCTCCTCCCTCTAACCTCTCCCTCTATCCTCCCCCTCTCCCTCCTAACCTCTCCCTCTAACCTTCCCCTCTCTCCCTCTAACCTCTCCCTCTCTCCCTCTAACCTCCCCCCTCTCTCCCCTCTCCCCCTCTAACCTCCCCCTCTCTCCCTAACCTCCCTCTCTCCCTCTGACCTCCCCTCTCTCCCCTAACCTCCCCTTTCTTCCTCTAACCTCCCCTCTCTCCCCTAACCTCCCCTCTCCCCCTAACCTTGTCTTCTCTCCCTCTCTCCTCCCCCTCTCTCCCCTAACAGCCCCCTCTCCTCCCCCTCTCTCCCTCTCTCCTCCCCTCTCTTCCCCTAACCTCCCCTCTCTCCCTCTAACTCCCCCTTCTCCCTCTAACCTCCCCGTCTCTCCCTCTAACCTCCCCCTCTCTCCCCCTCTCTTCCTCTAACCTCCTCCCTCCCTCTCTCCCTCTATCCTCCCCCATCTCCCTCCTAACCTCTCCCTCCCTCTCTCCCTCCCTCTCTCTCTCCCCTAACCTCCCCCTCTCTCCCTCTAACCTCTCCCTCTAACCTTCCCCTCTCTCCCCCTAACCTCCCGTCTCTCCCTCTAACCTCCCTCTCTCCCTCAAACCTCTCCCTCTCTCCCCTAACCTCACCGTCTCTCCCCTAACTGCCCCTCTCTCCCCTAACCTCATCCGGCTCTCCCTCTCTAACTCCCCCTCTCTCCCTCTAACCTCCCCTCTCTCCTCCCCCTCTCTCCCTCTCCTCCCCTCTCTTCCCCTAACCTCCCCTCTCTCCCTCTAACTCCCCCTCTCTCCCTCTAACCTCACCTCTCTCCTCTAACCTCCCCCCTCTCTCCCCCTCTCTTCCCCTAACCTCCTCCCTCTAACCTCTCCCCTCCTCCCCCATCTCCCTCTAACCTCTCCCTCTAACCTTCCCCTCTCTCCCCCTAACCTCCCCTCTCTCCCTCTAACCTCCCCCTCTCTCCCTCTAACCTCTCCCTAACCTTCCCCTCTCTCCCCTAACCTCCCGTCTTTCTTCCTCTAACCTCCCTCTCTCCCCCTAACCTCTCCCTCTCCCCTAACATTGTCTCTCCCTCTAACTGCCCCTCTCTCCCCTAACCTCCCGGCTCTCCCTCTCCCTCCCCCTCTCTCCCTCTAACCTCCCCTCTCCCCTAACCTCCCCCTCTCCCCCTAACCTCCCCCTCTCTTCCTCAAACCTCTAACCTTCCCTCTCTAACCTCCCCTCCCTCCCACTAACCTCCCCTCTCTCTCTAACCTCCCCCTCTTCCCCCTCTCTCCCTAACCTCCCCCTCTCCCTCTCTCCCCCCCTAACCTCCCTCTCCCCTAACCCCCCTCTCTCCCTCTAACCTCCCCTCTCTCCCTCTAACCTCCCTCCCCTTTCTCCCTCTAACCTCCCCTCTCTAACCTCCCCCTCTCTCCCTCTAACCTCCCCTCTCTCCCCTAACCTCCCCCTCTCCCTCTAACCTCCCCCTCTCTCTTCTAACCTCCCTCTCTCCTCCCCCTCTCCCCCTTTCTTCCTCTAACCTCCCCTCTCTCCCCCTAACCTCCCCTCTCCCTAACCTCTCTCTCCCTCTAACCTCCCTAACCTTCCCCTCTCTCCTCCCCCTCTCTCCCTCTAACCTCCCCCTCTCTCCCCCTAACCTCCCCCTCTCCCTCTAACCTCCCTCTCTCCTCCCCTAACCTCCCCTCCCTCTCCCCTGACCTCCCCCTCTCTCTCTCTAACCTCCCCCTCTCTTCCCCCCTCTCCCTAACCTCCCCCTCCTCCCCTAACCTCCCCCTCCCCTAACCTCCCTTTCTCCCTCTCCCTCTCTCCTCCCCCTCTCTCCCCTCTAACCTTCCCCTCCCCCCCCTCTCCCTCTCTCCCCCCTTCTCCCTCTATCCCCCTCCCCCTCTCTCCCCTCTAACCTCCCCTCCCTCTAACCTCCCCCCTCTCCCTCCTAACCTCTCCTCTCTCTCCCTCTCTCCTCCCCTCTCTTCCCCTAACCTCCCCTCTCTCCCTCTAACCTCCCCTCTCTCCCCTCTAACCTCCCCCCTCTCCCTAACCTCCCTCTCTCCCTCTGACCTCCCCTCTCCCCCTAACCTCCCCTTTCTTCCTCTAACCTCCCCCTCTCTCCCCTAACCTCCCTCTCCCCTAACCTTGTCTTCTCTCCCTCTCTCCTCCCCCTCTCTCCCTCTAACCTTCCCCTCTCTCCTCCCCCTCTCTCCCTCTCTCTCCCCCCTCCTTCCCCTCTCTTCTCCCTCTAACTCCCCCTCTCTCCCTCTAACCTCACCGTCTCTCCCTCTAACCTCCCCCTCTCTCCCCCTCTCTTCCTCTAACCTCCTCCCTCTAACCTCTCCCTCTATCCTCCCCCATCTCCCTCTAACCTCTCCCTCTAACCTTCCCCTCTCTCCCTCTAACCTCTCCCTCTCTCCCTCTAACCTCCCCTCTCTCCCTCTAACCTCTCCCTCTAACCTCCCCTCTCTCCCCCTAACCTCACCCTCTCTCCCTCTAACCTCCCCCCTCTCCCTCAAACCTCCCTCTCTCCCCCTAACCTCTAACCTTGTCTTCTCTCCCTCTAACTGCCCCCTCTCTCCCCTAACCTTCCCCTCACCGGCTCTCCTCCCTCTAACCTCCCCTCTCCCTCTAACCTCTCCCTCTCTCCCTCTAACCTCCCCCTCTATCCCCTAACCTCCCCCTCTCTCCCTCTAACCTCCCCCTCTCGTCCCCTAACCTCCCCTCTCGCCCTCTGACCTCGCCCTCTCTCCCCTAACCTCCTCTCTCCCTCTAACCTCCCCTTTCTTCCTCTAACCTCCCCTCTCTCCCCCTAACCTCCCTCTCCCTAACATTGTATTCTCTCCCTCTAACGTCTCCCACTAACCTTCCCCTCTCTCCTCCCCCTCTCTCCCTCTCTCCTCCCCCTCTCTTCCCTAACCTCCCCCTCTCCCCTAACCTCCCCTCTCTCCCTCTAACCTCCCCTTTTCTCCCTATAAACTCCCCCTCACTCCCCCTCACTCTCTCTAACCTCCCCTCTCTCCTCCCCTCTCTCCCTCTCACCTCCCCCTCACTTCCCCTAACCTCCCCCTCTCCCCCTAACCTCCCTTTCTCCCTCTAACCTCCCCTCTCTCCTCCCCCTCTCTCCCTCTCTCCTCCCCCTCTCTCCCCTAACCTCCCTCTCTCTCTCTAACCTCCCCCTCTCTCTTCTCCCTCTATCCTCCCCTCTCTCCTCCCCTCTCCTCCCCTAACCTCCCCTCTCCCCCTAACCTCCCTCTCTCTCTCTAACCTCTCTCCTCTCCCTCTCCTCCCCCTCTCTCCCTCTCTCCTCCCCCTCTCTTCCCCTAACCTCCCCCTCTCCCCTAACCTCCCCTCTCTCCCTCTAACCTCCCCTCTCCTCCCGAACCTCCCCTCTCTCCCTCTGACCTCCCCCTCTCTCCCCCTAACCTCCCCTTTCTTCCTCTAACCTCCCCCTCTCTCCCCTAACCTCCCCTCTCCCCCTAACCTTGTCTTCTCTCCCTCTCTCCTCCCCTCTCTCCCTCTAACCTTCCCCTCTCTCCTCCCCCTCTCTCCCTCTCTCCTCCCCCTCTCTTCCCCTAACCTCCCCCTCTCCCCTCTAACTCTCTCTCCTCTAACCTCACCGTCTCTCCCTCTAACCTCCCCTCTCTCCCCCTCTCTTCCTCTAACCTCCTCCCTCTAACCTCTCCCTCTATCCTCCCCCTCTCCCTCTAACCTCTCCCTCTAACCTTCCCCTCTCTCCCTCTAACCTCTCCCTCTCTCCCTCTAACCTCCCCCTCTCTCCCCTCTCTCCCTCTAACCTCCCCCTCTCCTCCCGAACCTCCCTCTCTCCCTCTGACCTCCCCCTCTCTCCCTAACCTCCCCCTTTCTTCCTCTAACCTCCCCTCTCTCCCCCTAACCTCCCTCTCCCCCTAACCTTGTCTTCTCTCCCTCTCTCCTCCCCCTCTCTCCCTCTAACCTTCCCCTCTCTCCTCCCCCTCTCTCCCTCTCTCCTCCCCTCTCTTCCCTAACCTCCCCTCTCTCCCTCTAACTCCCCCTCTCTCCCTCTAACCTCACCGTCTCTCCTCTAACCTCCCCCTCTCTCCCCTCTCTTCCTCTAACCTCCTCCCTCTAACCTCTCCCTCTATCCTCCCCCTCTCCCTCTAACCTTCCCTCTCTCCCTCTAACCTCTCCCTCTCTCCCTCTAACCTCCCCCTCTCTCCCTCTAACCTCTCCCTCTAACCTTCCCCTCTCTCCCCTAACCTCACCGTCTCTCCCTCTAACCTCCCTCTCTCCCTCAAACCTCTCCCTCTCTCCCCCTAACCTCACCGTCTCTCCCTCTAACTGCCCCTCTCTCCCCTAACCTCACCGGCTCTCCCTCTCTAACTCCCCCTCTCTCCCTCTAACCTCTCCCTCTCTCCCTCTAACCTCCCCTCTCTCCCCTAACCTCCCCTCTCTTCCTCAAACCTCTAACCTTCCCCTCTCTCCCTCTAACCTCACCCTCCCTCCCACTAACCTCCCCTCTCTCTCTCTAATCTCCCCCTCTCCCCCATAACTTCCCCCTCTCTCCCTATAACCTCCCCATCTCCCTCTCTCTCCCCTAACCTCCTCTCTCCCTCTAACCTCCCCTCTCCCTCTATCCTCCCCTCTCTCCCTCTAACCCCCTCTCCCTCTAACCTCCCCCTCTCTCCCTCTAACCTCCCCCTCTCTCCCTCTAACCTCCCTCTCCCTCTCTCTCCCTCTAACCTCCCCCTCTATCCCCCTAACCTCCCCTCTCTCCCTCTAACCTCCCCCTCTCTCCCTCTAATCTCCCCTTCTCTCCCTCTCTCCTCCCCCTCTCTTCCCCTAACCTCCCCTCTCCCCCTAACCTCCCTCTCCCTCTAACCTCCCCCTCTCATCCCTAACCTCCCTCTATCTCCCTCTAACCTCCCCACTCTCCCTAACCTCCCCCTCTCTCCCTCTAACCTCCCCCTCTCTCCCTCTAACCTCCCTCTCTCTCCCTCTAACCTCCCCTCTCTCCCTCTAACCTCCCTCTCTCTCCCTCTAACCTCCCCTCTTTCCCTCTAACCTCCCCTTCTCTTGCTCTTACCTCCCTCTCTCTCCCTCTAACCTCCCTCTCTCTCCCTTTAACCTCCCCCTCTTTCCCTATAACCTCCCCTTCTCTTGCTCTTACCTCCCCCTCTCAATCTCTAACTCAGGCACAGAAAGCAGACAGTAGAGTGAGAATGGTAAAGTGCCCAAAGAGAGAGATGTCAGAAAGGAGATGGAGAATGGTTCTCTTTGCTCCCAGGAATGGAGCACTTTCAGGGTGTCTGAAAGAGATTTGGGACTGGGCAAAGGACCACCCCACCACACCCCATCAACCCCTGGCCTCTTCACATGGCTAACACTTTCTACCGGTCTGGGTGGGATACATACTGAACAATGTTCAATATGAACAGAAATACAACTTTAACACACACAGTATACAGTGGGGCAAAAGGTATTTAGTCAGCCACCAATTGTGCAAGTTCTCCCACTTAAAAAGATGAGAGATGCCTGTAATTTTCATCATAGTACACTTCAACTATGACAGACAAAATGAGAAAAAAAATCCAGAAAATCACATTGTAGGGTTTTTAATGAATTTATTTGCAAATGATGGTGGAAAATAAGTATTTGGTCAATAACAAAAGTTTATCTCAATACTTTGTTATATACCCTTTGTTGGCAATGACAGAGGTGAAAGTCTTCACAAGGTTTTCACACACTGTTGCTGGTATTTTGGGCCATTCCTCCATGCAGATCTCCTCTAGAGCAGTGATGTTTTGGGGCTGTTGCTGGGCAACACGGACTTTCAACTCCCTCCAAAGATTTTCTATGCGGTTGAGATCTGGAGACTGGCTAGGCCACTCCAGGACCTTGAAATGCTTCTTACGAAGCCACTCCTTCGTTGCCCGGGCGGTGTGTTTGGGATCATTGTCATGCTGAAAGACCCAGCCACGTTTCATCTTCAATGCCCTTGCTGATGGAAGGAGGTTTTCACTCAAAATCTCACGATACATGGCCCCATTCATTCTTTCCTTTACACGGATCAGTCGTCCTGGTCCCTTTGTAGAAACAGCCCCAAAGCATGATGTTTCCAACCCATGCTTCACAGTAGGTATGGTGTTCTTTGGATGCAACTCAGCATTCTTTGTCCTCCAAACACGACGAGTTGAGTTTTTACCAAAAAGTTATATTTTGGTTTCATCTGACCATATGACATTCTCCCAATCTTCTTCTGGATCATGCAAATGCTCTCTAGCAAACTTCAGACGGGCCTGGACATGTACTGGCTTAAGCAGGGGGACACGTCTGGCACTGCAGGATTAGAGTCCCTGGCGGCGTAGTGTGTTACTGATGGTAGGCTTTGTTACTTTGGTCCCAGCTCTCTGCAGGTCATTCACTAGGTCCCCCCGTGTGGTTCTGGGATTTTTGCTCACCGTTCTTGTGATCATTTTGACCCCACGGGGTGAGATCTTGCGTGGAGCCCCAGATCGAGGGAGATTATCAGTGGTCTTGTATGTCTTCCATTTCCTAATAATTGCTCCCACAGTTGATTTATTCAAACCAAGCGGCTTACCTATTGCAGATTCAGTCTTCCCAGCCTGGTGCAGGTCTACAATTTTCTTTCTGGTGTCATTTGACAGCTCTTTGGTCTTGGCCATAGTGGAGTTTGGAGTGTGACTGTTTGAGGTTGTGGACAGGTGTCTTTTATACTGATAACAAGTTCAAACAGGTGTCATTAATACAGGTAACGAGTGGAGGACAGAGGAGCCTCTTAAAGAAGAAGTTACAGGTCTGTGAGAGCCAGAAATCTTGCTTGTTTGTAGGTGACCAAATACTTATTTTCCACCATAATTTGCAAATAAATTCATAAAAAATCCTACAATGTGATTTTCTGGATATTTTTTTTTCTCATTTTGTCTGTCATAGTTGAAGTGTACCTATGATGAAAATTACAGGCCTCTCTCATCTTTTTAAGTGGGAGAACTTGCACAATTGGTGGCTGACTAAATACTTTTTTGCCCCACTTTTTTGCCCCACTGTATTTCTATACATCAAAACATCCAACTGAGTCGCGATCAGAGTTGCTAACTTGTTTAGTAAGACTAACTTATTTAGTAAGACTAACTTGTTTAGTAAGACTAACTTAGTAAGACTAACTTATTTAGTAAGACTAACTTGTTGAGTGGAATTTTGCTTAGTGAAATACAATCCAAGTCAAGCATAACAGGTCCATTGATCTCAACCATTGGATTTAGCATTATTTTCTAAAGCTTGATTTAAAGACTGATTCTTAGAAACCTTTTATTATGGAGGACACCGGTTCTCTGGAGTCGTTTGTACAATGTACTGCTAATTCTGTAACAGGGAGGTCAATTGGAGATGATTCATTACAATGAAAGTATGTTGACCGAGCCCAGATGTCTTATCATTACAGAGAAAGTTCAATAGAGAGCCTCCCGAGTGGCTACAACCGGGAGGCCCGTGAGGTGGCGCACAACTTTGTCAGAGGTTAGGGGAGAGTTTGGCGAGCCGGGATACCCTTGTCCCATCGCGCTCTAGTGACTCCTTGTGGCGGGCTGGGTGCATGCACGCTGACTACGGTCACCAGCTTTACAGTGTTTCCTCCGACACATTGGTGCGGCCGGCTTCCGGGTTAAGCAAGCAGTGTGTCAAGAAGCAGTGTGGCTTGGCTGGGTGGTGTTTCGGAGGACGCACGGCTCTCGACCTTCGCCTCTCCCGAGTCCGTACGGGAGTTGCAGCGATGGGACAAGACTGTAACTACCTCTTAGATATCACAAAAAAAAGGGTTAATAGTACACACATTTTTTAAAGAAACTTCAATAGAGGCATAGTCAGGCATAAGTAGTTATGAATACTCCTGAGACTGTCAACTAGGAGTTCAACTGAATAAGTCCAGTAAGTCAAGTCCTGAGACTGTCAGATTGCTTATAGTTGTGCCTGATGATGTCATAATGCTGGAGAAAACCCAACCCTGCTTGTCTGTTTGATTTTATGGTACCAACTCCCTCCATCCTTCTCTGCAAAGAAGTTGAGCTTCGACTGTTCCAGTAAACCAAACTATTGATCACTGCTAAACAAGGCGAGAAGATGGTTCTGATATGCCCCAAAATCAAGACGTCATTACCGTGACAGAGTATAGCTCATGGGACAGCTGTGTCACACCCTTTTCCCCATAACCCACACATACAGTACACATGCAGTCACTCTGGATTGTTACCAGAAGTGAGATGGCGTCAGGGTTATGGGACAGAATGTGTAGAGCGGAGAATTGTGACTCGAGGAAACAGGCAGTGGAAAAGGAAGAGGTGATGTCAAGGATCGACTGGGTTTCCTGTTCGGCATTGTTATCCGCCCCCCTGGCTCACACACAGAGGGGAGGAGAGGGGGAGAGGAAAAGAGGGAAGAAGAGATGGATTAAAGAACACTTGAGTGAGATGGAGAGATCTAGATGCAGGAAAGACACGGTGTGTTAAAAGTAGATAAAGAGAGATAAAAGAGAGGAGGAAAGGAGGTGATGTAGACTGCAGAGAGAATCAGCTTCTCAGATCTGGGTCAGATACGTTCACACAGCCCTCATTTCCTTTTCCTCCAATTATTTCAACATCATCCTCCCGGTCCGGCTCCAGGAATTAGTAGAGTAGAAAGAAGGGGTGTGGCGACCCTGCCGTGATGTAACAGTGTATTGCTCTAAGCCTCTCTCCACCCAAACCCATCTCCCCACCCTCTTGTGTTAAAGTCCCTACCTCAACATTTCACCATTAACTTCATGATGTCCTCCAGTGATTAAAAAAAAAAAAACTTTAACTGTTGAAAAGCGATATTCCAAGTATAATTACAGTAAAGTACACACACTAAAGGGTCAAAATATGTATGTTTTACGCAAAATAGTGTTTTTTAGACACAACTGCGGAGTAGGGCAGTCAAGGAGTTGGTCTGATTGTCAAATGTGATGTCATCAGTCTCCCCCTTGCTTGAGGAACAATAGAGTAGCAATAGAGAACAAAAGAGGAACACCCCCCCTACTTGTGCCATGTCTTGTCTGACCCGTACCACCTATTGAGGTGTACCTTTGTTAAGTAAATCAGGTGTTACATGATGTGAAAAGGAGACTGGAGGAGGAATTTAAGGCCTGTTTTTTTATGCTGGAGATTTTTGTTGTTTATTTATTATTGAACCTTTATTTAACTAGGCAAGTCGGTTAATAACAAGTTTATATTTATAATGACGGCCTTTCCAAAAGGCCTCCTGTGGGGATAGGGGCCGGGATTAAAAATAAAACATGTAATTAAAATATAGGACAAAACACACAAGAGAGACACCACATGGGGTGTCACTGGTATCAGCCTTGGTGGAGACAAAATATCTATGTTCTGGTGATCTACGGCTCAGCAATTACATGCCATTGCTTCAACAGTAGTTATAGAACTAGTATTTCATGTGATTTGTTATAGCAATGCTATGAAAATTTCATAGGCTTATTGTAATGATATGGTCATTATATTGACGCTTTTGCCCAGTAAACACAACACATATCGTCATTCTGAGGAGGGCTAAACCCACAGGCTTCGTGTTTTCATCTTCCTACTCCAAACAACTCAGTCATCTAGACAACATAATACAATGGCTATGCAATGGAATGCCGTTCTTTATTCTACACTATATTACACTAAACTCTATCCAATTCATCTATGCGTGATTGTGTGAGTGGTTGAGTATGTATGGAAGTCGAGGAATGTGATGGTGATGATGACTCACACAAAGAGCGGAAGTACCGGTCCGTACCGGGGGAAAGGAAGAGGTAGAGGACGAGCCGCCCCATCCGAGGTATTCTTCTCATCATCACACATAGTAACATTCCTCTCTCCCTGACTCACTGTCCACTCAGCATATTAACACCACTATCATACCGTAGTAATACAGTAGAGTAGGGTGTTGAGAGACATACACACTTTCTACTTAGTCACTGTAATAACTGAGGGCCACAGTGGTGTGTCATCACAGCCACATTCGTGGTGAATGAATGTTGGCACCACCGATTTAATAACCGTGGGTACAGCTGTGTGTAAACTCTAGTTACTCAATGGTAACCTCATTCATTGAGAGACTCCTCTTTAACCACATTAGCAAGTATGTTTATGATTGTGTAAAAAAAACTACACAATGACTTTTACATAACATCTATTCAGGACACTTTTGCTCTTGTACTTCAGTTAAAGTACTATAAGAAAATTGTTACAGTAGTAAGCTGTGGTTAACCTTCAGGCTATGTTCACTGAGAAAGGCAATCGCTGTACCTCTCCGAAATAGAGAAAGATCTGTGATAGGGTCAGTGTCCCCCTCCTCCCTGAGGCGTTCCTCTCATCTCGGATGGGAACCATTTCTCTCTTTCATTTAATTTCTTTCTCAAGTGAATGACTAACAAGTGAATTGAGTTGGACTTTTTCACTGTCTTGTATTTGCACCACAACAACTTTCCTGTTCCTCTGATACGTCTGAGGTCTGGTCTGTGGATGTAGTGTTTGGATTTACTGCTCTTCACCATCTTATTTGTAGCATTAGAAAAGGGTGGGGCCTCTGATTTTGAGTTCAAAGTATACACTCACTCACAGCAATACTTGATTTAATGTTGATTGTTAAATTTTAAATTTAATATTGATTGTTTTATTGTTAGTTTCTGGCTAATTATTGCTTATGAAGGGTGTGTGTGTGTGTGTGTGTGTGTGTGTGTGTGTGTGTGTGTGTGTGTGTGTGTGTGTGTGTGTGTCTGTGTGTGTGTGTGTGTGTGTGTGTGTGTCTGTGTGTGTGTGTGTGTCTGTGTGTGTGTGTGTGTGTGTGTGTGTGTGTGTGTGTACGTGTGTGTGTGTGTGTGTGTGTGTGTGTGTGTGTGTGTGTTCGATCCAGACACTACTTGATTAGAGACGTTAACTCCCATTTGGGAACATTCCACATGGAATTCACACATTCTGCCAGGTCAATGTAGAGGTTTGAGGAATCTGATATGCGGTATTTACCTGAAGAATTAGCAGCATTCCTCAAAGTGTCCACACAAACCCACAGACAAAAGCTGAATTAGATGGTCTACTCTGCTTATTTGCCTTTAATGAGAATGGGCCATTAACATTCATAGGGACAGGCAGCAACTTGTGGTCAACCTCCCCAATGATTTAGTTCCTCTAAACAACTGAAACAACCTCAAATGGACTGCATTCATGGTCATTGTTTGGAAGTGTGTGGATCAGTAAGGACGCATATTTGTGGTGCTGGTGTCTTTAAGTTGTTGTTAAGGCTCATTGACTCCATACGACTTACTTCCATTGTTAATATAGTAACCTGCTTTCGCAAGGAACTCCAAAGAGTTTGAGGCCTCTGAACTGCCTTAGCGGCATGACTCTGTCAACATTCCTTCATGACTGGTGACATAGATATGGAGCAGTGAGATGTCGACTCTCCAGAGGAAGGGAGGGAGTGAAAAGAGAGGGGCCTCAGACGCATTTCCATTTGCTTTTCTAAAGTCTGGGGGAACTATGTATTAAGGGTGCAAGGGGAGAGACTGAATGGGGAAGAAAGGGGTGAGGGGTGTTGTAGAAAGACCCCCTCCCCAAAAGATCTGTCTTTAATAAGGCATTACCCAGAGCTACACCCCCTATACCCCTCTCCCCTTACACTCCTTACCTAAGCAGGACTTCCAGGCTGCATGGGGTCTTAACACACACAATGAGGTGGGGAGGAGGGGGGTGTAACGGGGGAGAGAGGAGAGGTTGGAGGGAGGGGGGGTACGCTTCCCTGAAAGATCACATGACAAGCACTGTCATTCTGGATGGCCGCTGAAGGGAGACAGGGGAGGAGAGAGGAGGAAAAGGCTAAATCATTCAGAACAGCTGAAGAAAAGAGAGCAAGGGGGAGGAAGGGGAGATGGGGGTGGTCCTTACATGACATGTGTGTCGGTCAGGAGCATCTGTTGAAATGTGTGTGTAGCTCTAGCTTCTACCTTCAGACTAACAGAGACACTCTAGAGAAGAGAGACTGTTCCTGCCCCCAGACTTAGGAGGGAAGTGTTAGAAACTAAAACCCCACAGACTTTACTGTGTGTGAGAGAAAGAAGGAGAGACAAACGTCAACGTTTTTTTTTACAACCGCAGTTCTTAAAGAGTATTTTTTATTTACTATTTTTGTAAAAAATAATTATAAAAGAAGTTTTACAAATGCTTGGAACGATAACTCTCACAGGTAAGATTCAACTTATTTCCTGTTCAGTTATGATCTCACTGTGTCAAATGTCATTGAGAAGTTGAGCATAATGTTGTTTAACTTACTTTAATTTGATGTAACGTGAACTTTCATCCCAATTGACAGATATGATGATGACTGAGTAACTTGAATGATCTTTTTAGTTTCTATTAGGGAGACTCCATGCTCTTTAAGTAGTGGTTTAACGTTTAACAATCCCTTTCAGATAGTTCTTTAGTCATGTAATTAGCATAACATGAAGGGGTTAAACCCTAGTTTCTCCTTAGGCGACCAAGTGTAGCCAGGGGCATTGCTGTCTTGAGGGTGTGGTTGGTATTGTGGGTTGAGGCTGTCCTCGCCTGGTCTCTTTAACTAACTACATGGTCACAGACTTTGATTTGAACTCTTATGTTTGGGATTTAAAAAAGCACCATTGTTGAGTTTGTATAATTTTTTTCTCCCGACATTGTGTGCTTTGGAAGTATGCAAATACTTGGTGAACCTGGCTCACTCAGATACGTGGGTATATCCATTTATCTCCCATGACGTTAGATTGGTATTGGTATCTGTTTCAGATTGGTGACTGGGCTGTGGGTAATTCTTAGAGAGCGTCTTCCTCTCTCGCTGATGTAACTCTACTACAGTTGTAGCCAAGACCAGTCATGGTATACGATACTCTAGCTCTGCCAGCCCTGCTTCCCTGAACCTCCTAATGTATACATTCCATAGATCATTACAACTGCCTAGTAGCTTCCACCATGAAACAGCAATTTCGCACTTCGACAACTGCCAGGTATAATTATTTGATTATATTTATGTTCAAATGCTTCAAAGCCAGTTTTAAGCCAAGGTCTCATCTGGTTCTTAGAGTCCCAGCCCTGCACACCCTCATTCTTGGTAAGTATTTCAATTAGTATAAAATGGATCTCTTCTCCCAGTGGGGTGATACTGCTTAGCCTCTGAGAATGGGTAGGGAGGGGTGGGAAGGGTAGGGGATGTATGGGATTGATTATGCAGAGAGAGAGAGATATTCTATAACCTTTGTAACTCAAAGTGATAGTTTAAAGGGGCTTGGTTGCTATTCTCTGCTTTATGTGTGAGAGCAGAAGTTGGCTTTATCTGCATCAGAATAGGGAATGCCAGAAATAACCAGTGCTTATATAGTGATATGCCTGCTCTCTATTTCTAAGTGTAACTAATGGACTAAATAGGATTAGTTGGGTTGTATGCTTAGGGTGTGAGCTCATATATAGTCATAAACTGTTGTCTTTAGATGGATCAGATAATAGAAGAGGCCAAATGGTTGGATAACGGTTGTTTGCTCCCCAGTGCTGATTGTGACCTCTAGCGGCTGGAGAGAAGCACTCCGAGACAGTGGGGCCACACCTATAATAGTGGGGGAGAGAGGAGAAGAGATGGAGGAGGGGAGGGGTAGGCTGGGCCAGACTTCATGGGGCTTCTCTCTGTTTAACTGACTCTTTTTGTTCACTTTGTTTCCCACAGCAGACTACAGTAATTAGAGCAGGGATTTGCATATGTTTGTTTGGCAAAGTTTGCAAATACTGTCTGGATAGAATAGCAGGACGCCACCCAACTGACACCACCTCCCCCAAAAGCCGCCACTCCAGCATGAGTGGAGATGGAAACGCCCCCAAGCATCCCAACAACCCCCATTTACACACAAAGAGCCAGATATCTACTATAGCCACAACAGAGACTATCAAATTTCACATCTCTTTGGAGACGCTAGGGAATAATGATAGATTTACATGGAATTTAACCTGTGCATAGTCTTAACACACACACGCACACACAGCTAGCTAAAATAATAAGTCATTTAAACTATGATAGTGTGTCAGAGATCTGTAACACCCTCTGACTGGGCCCTCAGGCATCATTCTACCCTCACCCCCTCTTCTCTCTCCTCCTCTACCCTCACCCCATTGTCTCTCTCCTCACCCGTCTACACTCACCCCCGCCTACTCCTAGCCCCGGGCCCTCACTTTCCTCTGGTACCAGTCAGAACTGACCGTCACTCATTCCACCTTTTCATGTACCCTCCCCCTTATCCTCCCCCTCTGTACTCTAATAACCCCTGACTCTTCTTTCCCCTCTTCCCTAACCAGCCGTAGGAGCGACCCTGTTAATGGTGCTATGCCTGTAAAAAGTTGGCCATAAAACAAAGATCAAACATACCTGAAGGCGCCGGTACTCTGTTAAATCATCATGGTTCCTGTGTTTTATTATCGCCATAGATACACATGGCTTAGTACAGCCCCACTAAGGATTGACTCTGTTTCACAGTATAATTGTGTCTTGGACAGAAACATTTTTGTTTATTCATATGGCTGACCGATTGACTTATACACATTGGTTTAGGACTGAGATACAGCTCTAAACTGTATTTCCAAATTCTGGGATCACTTGGGCCTTTACATCAGGGGTTGGGTTTGTCTGCATGTTGTTTATGGTCTTGACATTCCCTAACAATGGAATGGCATGACAATGTAACAACTGCCCTAACAATAACAGCTATGTGAGAGAGAGCTCTCCAACCCCCCCCCCATTCCCATCTACAACCCAATTATTTAACCCTGCCCCCAACCCCCACCCCCAGGCTTCGGTTCGGCTGGCGCCTATCCGGAATCGGTTAGGCGAACCGAAAGAGTGTGCTCGCATTCTCTTTTTAAAAGACCTTCGCTTGAAAAAAAACTTGAAAAAACGACAATAGTTATGTTTGTCCATCGTGAGACGCCTTAGCCAGAATAAATTTAAGAAAGTCATTAGTTTTGATGGTTTTTTTCCGGGGAAATCTTAGTCGCTCAAATGTACTAAGATGTTTGGTGTATTTATCAAGTAAAAAAATATGTATTATCGTTGAATGACAACAGCAACTTTATTGAAGAATCTCTACTGTTGACAAATGACAGACGAAGGGGCGTAGACCTGCCTCGATAATTTTGTGTGTGCACGAACAGCCCAAGAAAGCCTTGCCAAAGACCAAAAAGGGAAAAATGACGCAAACAATGCAGTCTTCATTTAGCTGTGTGTGATGGAATTCAGGTTAGAGGGATATCTTTGTTGGGTGGGGGATAGGCCCATAGTAACATATACCACATACAGCTGAAACCAAGTATTGGGTACAAAAATAGTATTTTTCAATGGGAAGTGGATGGCTGCTGTAGACCAGTTTATATTTACAGCATTCTAAAATCATTTCATTCCGGGTGACTCGCATAGCTCACATTCCTCACGTCAAACCCATATGTCCGAAATAGATGTTGTAAGCCTCACTCTCACAAAAGCCCCAAACGAGTAGAATGTATATTACACAGATTTAGATTGAGTTGATGTGAAATTTGGTGAATGTTTTTTTTTATACTCGTGGTTATGTTGGTCAAAATTGTTTTTTTAGCCAATGAATGAAGGCAACTTTTTTCTTAGAGCAGTGATATTCCAGGAATGTCAGACCAACATGTGAAGCTCCACCACTGTAATGTAACAACAGGAAGTGAACAGATTAGAGAGATAAACTCTGGCCAAATGCCAGAACTGTATCTTATTCATGGACAAGACAAGAGGAGCATCATCTTCACTGCTAATGTTTCTATAGTGCACATTATGCTCCAACGGCTTGTGTCTTGGTTTAAAGTTTATTTTGATATATTACCTTTTTTTCTCACATTGTTCCATTCTCTTAGAGAAATTTATGAGCAAGACTAATAATTAGTTGGCTCTAAAAACATAGGATTATCAGATTTGTCATGGGGAAAATTATTCATATTGAAGTATAATCTCATACTGTTGTTTTATCTGTGTATTGTGTGTGTGGAAATGTGTGTTTGTTGTGTGGAAATGTGTGTATGTGTGTGGAAATGTGTGCGTGTGCATGCTGCACATACTGGTGTGAGTGGTTTTATCTGTCAGTCAGAGGAGAGGGGGGGCATGTTTGCCTGGTTAAACAACTGCGTGTGTCTCCCAGCCTTGGTGTGTATCTAGGTGAATTGAGATCTATGTATTAAAAAAATGCTGTGAATTTGTTTTGAGAGCCCTAGGGTAGGCTGAGGACCCCCAGAGAAAAGACTCCCAGCAACAGATGTGAGATTTCCCCTGCTGTAGTGGAATGCTAGAGGAAAAGAGGCCTCAGAAGTCTAAAAGGCCTGTGAACTAAGCCCAACCCCAGCCCACTACCTCCACCCACTCCTGTCAAAACACAGATAGATATGGCAGAAATGTCAGGCAGTGTGTGTGTGTGTGTGTGTGTGTGTGTGTGTGTGTGTGTGTGTGTGTGTGTGAGAGTGTGTGTGAGAGTGTGTGTGTGTGTTCTGTTTCTCTCACCTGTCACTTCAACAGTTGCGTCTTCTTTCTGTCAAATAGAGAAACTAGTTCTTACAGTAGATGCATGAGAGTGGATAAGGAGGTGATAGCTATAGTTTTGGAAAAAGCAACACAGCTGGGGGGGTTTGCAATATAGATGTAGGATCTTTAAAAAAAAGTAATGACTAGTTAGCTTATTAGTTAGCTAATCCTGCAGCAACAGGAAATGTGAATTATGTGGATTATAATTACTGGCCATTTTTATAGGGGTTGATCATTTTTTTGCGAGGGCAAATAAAGTCTTAAATGTCAAAGTGGAAATTCTCAGCAACAAAAGAGTGATCAAATTATGATCCTACATCTGTACACCCTTGCCTGTAAGCTTTCTTTATTTTGGGATTGGATCTTTGTCCAAGCGTTGGCAATGGAATTAATTTCATTGTTGTTGATTGGTGTCAACGATCAAACTTTATTTCTGGTCCTTGCATACTGCTTGATTAAATCCACTCGGGGTCAGCTATTGCTTTTGTGATGTGGTTTAGGTCATCTTCAGATGTTGAAGATGCTATTTGAGTTTTTAAAAATGGTTTTCTCACATTTTCCATTTGCCCTGATACAGTCTTGTCTCTGGTCTGGCTCCCCCTATGTGCCTGTGTCTATCGGTTGTTGTTTGTGGGAATGGGTATATTACCTTACTTTTTATCTCTCTGTCATTTCAGTTGATGCCGTGTCCGTGTCTCAGAAGGAGGAGGTTCCTGAAACAATGGACTCCCTCCAGGCTGAGGTGCCCCCTCAGGTGAACGGAGAGAAGGATGAGAATGTGTCACCTGACACAAACAACATCACCTCTGCAGAGGAGAAGGAGGTCGAGGAGAAACCAGGCGAAGCCAATGAGGTGGGCTTCAAAAAGATCTTTAAGTTCGTTGGTTTCAAGTTCACTGTGAAGAAGGACAAGAATGAGAAGACGGAGCCGGTGCAGCTGCTGACGGTGAAGGACAAGGACGTGGAGGAAGGAGAGACCAGTGGGTCTGAGGAAACTAAGGAGGAAGCCACCACTGCAGAGGAGAAGCTCAAATCTGAGAAGGAGAAGGCAACTGAGCCAGATACCTCCACCATTGAGACTGACGCCACTCCAGTGGATGCCCCATCTGAGACCGTGGATGGAGAGGCTGCAGAGGCAGTCAGAGAAGAGGCTGCAGAGGGAGCTGAGGCAGAAGCTACAGAGAAAGAGCCTGAGGACCCAGCTGCAACTAACCCACCTGGCCAGGAGACCACTCAGTCCCCCTTCAGAAGGTTCTTTACACAGGGAATCTTCTTCAATCTGCGCAAGAAGGCAAGCATCAAGAAGCCCAAAGAGGAGGAACCAAAAGAGAAAGCTGCCGAGGAAGAGATAAAGGAGGGAGAGGAAACAGCAGAGGCTGTGGTGGAGGAGGATGGAGAGAAAGCACAAGAAGAGGTTGAGGGAGAGGTGAAGGAGGTGGAACCAGTGACAACACCAGAGGAGGCTAAGCCTGATTATTCCACAGAAACTGAGACAGTGGAAGCACCTGTCAAAGAGATCAAAGAGGAGGTCCAAGCCGAGGTTGCAGTAGAAATGTCAGAATCCGGTATTTCTGACAATGCCAAACCAGCGGAAGAGAAAGTTGAAGAGGCTGTGGAAGCAGACAACACCCCAGTCGAGGTCACCACCGAGGCTGAGCTGCTATCATCCCAGGAGAAGGTCAAGGCCCAGGGAAGCCCACTGAAAAAGCTCTTCACTGGGGCCGGCCTGAAGAAGCTCTCTACCAAGAAACAGAAGAAAGACAAGAAAGACGCAGAGGCCAAGCTGACCGAGTCTGGGGAACAGGCAGCTGAACTCCAAACCTCCACAGATTCAGCAGAGGTCCAGAAACCCGACAGTGGGGCCTCGTCTCCAGAGGAGTCTGGTGAGCATGCCATCGGGGTAGAAACCGCCCAAGCTGAGGTCAGCCAAGAGGCTGATGGGGAGGTAACCAGCTCAGATGAAGGGAAGAAGAAAGAAGGTATCATGCCCTGGTCCTCCTTCAAGAAGCTGGTGACGCCCAAGAAACGCATCAAGAGGCCCTCTGAGAGTGAGGACGAGGCAACTGGTGAGAAAGCCAAGTCGGGCACCCTGTCCTCCACTGAGAGTGCCGTGTTTGTGGAGAAAGAGAAGGAGCCGGAATCCACTGAGGAGGACCCAAAAACCGAAGCCACTGAAAAGCTGGAGGGCAGCACCGAGGAGTCCAAAAGGATGAAGATGGACACCTCAGTCTCATGGGAGGCCCTTATGTGTATGGGCAGCAACAAGAAAAGGACCAGGAAGACCTCTGACTCTGAAGATGAGGAGACCAAAATGGAAGAGGAGGCGCCACAAGCTGGAGAAGAACCGGCTAAGACCACAGAGTCTCCTCTTGGAAGTTCCAGAGAGGCTGATCAGGAAAACACGGTGTCATCCCCCGAACCATCCACTAGCCCCGCCGCAGGAGAGTCCACCTGGGATACTCTCAAGCGCCTCGTCACCCATAGGAAGAAGCCCAAAGCCGAGGATAAGACAGATGAGTCCGGTGCCGAACCGGTTGTCTCAGACAGTGAAATCTCAAAAGAAGATTCCTCATTCTCTCTGAGGAAACTCATCCCTGGACGTAGAAAGAAGAAGCAGCTTTCCTCCGATCTGGGGTCTGGCGAGGAAGACTCTGACACACCAGCCGTGGTCCCCCTCTCAGAATACGACAACGAGCATGCCAAGACTAAGGAAGAGGCTGAATTTGAAATGACAGTGGAGACAGTGGATGCTAAGGAGGCAGCACCAATCACTCAGGCTCAATCCTCCACCGAAGAGAGATCCCCCTCTTGGATCTCAGCCACGGCTGTTGTGGAAGACCTCCAGGAGATTCCACATGATCAGCTGAGCGACATTCCAGAAGAGGGTGCCGCCACCCCAAAGTCTGCTGACACCACTCTCGCCGAGGACATTGTAGAGCAGACCTCAGAGGCGGTCACATGCCTGGAGCAGGAGCCTGAGCTGTCTGTTGCCGAGGTGACTACAAAGATGATTCCAGACATGTCTGGAGAAACCACCCCTGTGCCCTATGAGCCTGAGCCAGAGTCTCTGGAGGTCCTGCAGGAGGCTGTGGAGCTGGTCAATGAGCTCCCAAGCCTGACTTCCGTAGAAATCACAGAGGTCCAACTGGAGAATGTTGCGTCCATCCCAGAGCCCACACCGCCGATTGAGTTCACCGAGAGCGAATCAAAGGTTGTCTTGATGGTGCATAAAGAAACTGAGGCCACCGCCATCTGCACTGGCCTGGGCACCAAGGAGATTGCCAAGGTGGCGGTGGAGAAGCCTGTGATTCCCACCGTGGAGTGTCTAGCTGAGATCAGCGATGCTCTGTCTGCTGAGTTGCCAGTGGAGGACAAGGGTGATCCAACTGAGGCGGCTGATTCTATTGAAGAGCCAATGTTTGAGGCTCAAGTGGAGCAGGTCGACAGCACATTCCTGGAGACCTCCCTAGAGAAGACTATTGAAGATATCCCAGAGCCTGAGATAGCCACTGAGGGCAAAGAGCCTGAAGTTGAAAAGCTAGCCGTGATCAATGATATCCAGACGGAGGCTGAAATCATCGAGGCCCCTGTAGTGACTGAGAACACCCCCAGAGTGGAGCTGGTGGACCCCATCACACCAACTGTCGAAGAATCCATTGCCGCTGACATTGTGCAGATCTCTGAGGCACCTGTCGTTGAGGTCAAAAGTGAGGAGATGGAGGTGGAAGAGACAGCTGCCATCAAAGACATCGCTCCTGTAGAGGAGGTGAATGAGCCCGTCACAAGAGAAATGGCTACCTCCCTAACTGACTTCGATCTGGCCACAGTTACTGAGGTGTGCGAGGCAGCCATTGCTGTTGTAGCCCCTGCTGAAGAGTTTGTCATTGTCAAGGAGACTGTGTGCCTAATCAGCCCACCGTCCGTGAAAACCCAGCAAGTGGAGGTCCCGGAGGCCATGGCGGTGGAAACAGTCTCAGTGGCAGTTGCAGAGCCTGCGGGTGATTACCAAATCCAAGTGAAAGTGACTGAGGTTGGTGTCACAGAGGCCGAGGAGACGAAGGAGGCAGAGGCCATGGAGGAGACGGGCTTGGTCATTGCTCAGGTGGTCATCCTGAACGCGGTGGAGAAAGTGTCTGAAGCAGAGGCTGAACCCGAAGCACCTGCCTGCGTCACTGCCACCGTGAAGACACCTGAAGACGCACTACCAGTCCAGGCAGTAGCAATGATAGAGAAAGAGATTGAACAAATAGCAGAGGAGAAACCTGTCATTGCTGAAACTCCTGTGGTCCAAGTTAAAGCACCAGCCCCAGAAACTCCTGCAGAGGAGCCTGCTGCTCCAGAGGCACAAGCCGAGGCTGAAAAACCACCAAAGGAAGTTCACGAGGCCATTCAGGTCATTGAGACAATTCCAGTCATAGTTGAAATCACAGAGAGTATCGTAGAAGAGGTTAACAAGGAGGCGGAGGATGTTGTCAAAGAGGGAGTTGAGGAGATAAAACAGGAAGTGGAATTAAAGCAAGCAGTGGAGGTCAACATAAGTGAGGAGAAAGTTGTAGAGGTTGAAGTTGTAGTAAAGGTGGAACAGACAGAGAGTGAGTCAGATGGAAAGGCAGAGGAGGAGATCCAAAAGGTAAAGAGCAACGTAGAGGCAGTAGAGGTTCAGGAAGTTCTACAAGCTGAGGTAATCAAGCTGGTTCAGGAAGTGATAGCAGAGGTTCCCGTTCCAGAGGCAGCTGATGAGAAGTCAGAAGCGGGGGTGGTGACAGAAGAGACCCCAGTACCAGAGGGGCCCACAGAGACACCGAAAGCCCCAGCCCAGCCAAAGGAGACGACTGCTGAGGTTGTGGGCCCACATACAGTACAGGTGGTCAATCAAGCGGCACAGATCGTTGAAGAGAAGGAAGAAAAGGAAATCCAGATGGAGGAGGTGGTGGAAATCGATGCCATTGTAAGCGCACCAGAGACAAAGGAAGCCCTGGCTAAAGAAGTTACGCCAGCCCCTGAATCCACACCAGACACCCCAGCTGTGACTGCCAGCCAAGAGGCCCCTGCTAACATCGTGGAAGAGGAGGTTGCCATCGCCATGGCTGTGACAGTTGCCAGACCAGCGGAGGCAGGGGCAGAGAAGGCGACGCCAGTGAAGCGTGTGGAGGTGATGGCGCAAGTGATCGAGGTGATCGAGGAGGCAGTGAGGGAGATTGAAACTGTCTCCTCCACAGAGCTCACAGCTACATCGTGAGCAGGTAAGCAGTCTGTCTTATATCTTATGTTTAAGTAATGAGTTGATGTTTATATGTCAAAGAGTCCCAAAAGTATTTCCCCACAATGAAATGGTTGTAGTTAATGTTAGTCATGCTACATATTTTAGAGACATCTGGTCATACCGTCTCCCTTGTCTTCTAACACAAGAAAGTGAAAGAAAGCGATTTCTAGTATTTGACCAAGGTACCAATTCTAGACATATTATTAAGGTTTTTATGTTCAATTAGCATGATGAAAAGGTTAATAGAAAAGAGTACACTATTTTCATTTTTTTATTTCCAGAATTCCTTTGTCAGCGTATCAAAAAATCTTCTCATGGTGGCTTTTTAAAAACATCAATGGGCACTACTTTTTTCAGGGGGGGGGGGGACTTTCCGGCTGACCAGATGAAACAGCTTTTGTTCGAGGTACGAGTAACCTGGGGACGTTTTATATCAAAGCAGGAATGCCGTGGTTGACCCCTAGTTTGTAGGCCGCGGTCTATAAAGAGAAGCGGTGTGTGAGGAGCAGATGAACTTGTGCTGACAGACTGATTATGATTCCTCCCTCATCCTCCTCCTTTTCTCCCTTCATCCCAGATTCAATATGGAGTCAAGCAAACATATCAGAATAACCTACATGTTTTTAAGATTCAGATCACTTTATTTGTCAATTCTACACAAGGTCCACCTGAAATTTGACTTGATTAAAGGGTGCGTTCCCTGTTATATGTTTAATAAGCAATAACGCAGCACTGCAGCAAAAAGAGGAGTCAGTGAATTACAACGGGCTGAAAGCAGCATTGGCACAGCAGTCCCACTAAGCATGCTGAGTCATACAAACAAAACCAAGAGAAATGGATGACGGAGCAGACAGAGCAGAGGGGAGGGAGGAAGAGAGGGGAAAGTGGAGCAGAGAAAGAGAGAGAGGTATACATGAGAGAGGGACATATAGGGGTTCTGAGTCAGCAGTACTGCAGTCTACAACATCCCAAAAAGCATTTTCCACTCAGGCGTATGAGGCACTAAGTTCTCCTGTTTCAAACTACTCTCAGATGCAGAGTTATTAGAACAATCCATTAGAAGAAAAAATCCACTGAATGAAGTTTTCTAAATAAATCAAGTAATTTCCTAATTGTTATCCACAGGTTGGAGACCAGTTTTTGATATGTGTTTCCAAGGATAATGGTACCCATTTACTAATAACATTGATTTATTTATACCCTAGCTGTAGATGCAAGATGGTTGCCTGGGAGACGGACTGTCCTGACCAGGAAGTGAGTGATAGTGAGAAAGTTAGCAAGAGAGAGAGAGTGAGAGGATACACTGTGGAGACACACTGAGACTGAGTTCCACCCCACCCTGCCCAGAGCGACTGAGTGACTGAGCTCCACCCCACCCTGAGCGACTGAGCTCCACCCCACCCTGCCCAGAGTGACTTCGCTCCACCCCACCCCTCTCTCCTTCCCCCATGCCCCTGTCCTGCAGCCCCAGCCTGTCACACAGAGGTGGCATCCCCACCCCCCTGTCCCTCCATAGGTGAAGCATCGATCTCCCTACACACATACCAAGCCACAGTCCTGCACCTTTGAAGCTTCCCATCTGGCTCGTAATCAATGTGATTTACTTTTTCTGTTTTGATGACCTTGCTGTGGCTCGGGAGTCTGCTGTCCGTTTTGTGAGTGTGTGTGTGTGTGTGTGTGTGTGTGTGTGTGTGTGTGTGTGTGTGTGTGTGTGTGTGTGTGTGTGTGTGTGTGTGTGTGTGTGTGTGTGTGTGTGTGTGTGTGTGTGTGTGTGTGTGTGTGTGTGTGTGTGTGTGTGTGTGTGTGTGTGTGTGTGGTCTCAGAGTTGGAGGATTATTATCTTGTATATTGTATTTATATCTTATGCGTATTCTCTCATTCCCCCATCCTTTATTTTTTTTGTATGGAATATGTGACCCATTTTCTCAAACATATGTAAGACTTAGATTCAAATATGTCTGGATTTTGCAGAAATTCTAACTAAACCATGGTACATATGTGATTTCAATGGCGGTGTCCGATATCATTGATTGCAGACGATGACTTAATGTGAAGACATGGAGTGAGGTGAAAGTCAATAGGTGTGCAACAATCTTACAAACTTTCATCTTTGACATGTTCTGTCACACTGTTCTTCCCTTCACCTTTCAGCCTGACAATATATTTTCAGCTCCTACTGTAGATAAAACATACTTCACTGCCTGAATGACTGTGAAAAAAAGTATTGTTACTTTCTGAAATAAGTATGTCTTTGATTATCGTGTAAAAATACAATAAAACACTATTATCTCAGCCTGGTTTGATATTGTGAGAGAGGTATTTGGTGACACTGATTTATTAATATGCCGTGTACTATGATGGACATACACTTGCATGGGGAGAGTAACATATATCTCACGTTAGATTGTCTTGTATTTTCAAGTGTATGACTTCTGTTAACGTTGTGGATAGCACTTCAAAATATGTGTAATTGCTTGATCTCTTGAAATGGTGATCTATCCGTCCATCTCTGGTGTACAGTGTACGCTCGTAGGGAGGATTGTATGCTAGTTTGGAGTGTACACCAGTTATTTGGCGCCCTCTGCTGCCGATGCAGACTATCACATCTCTCAGTCGATATATTTGACCCACTGGTGAGTGCTGTTATGTATGTTTATGTTTGAATGTTGGAAATGTTTACATTTCATTGCATTTTCAAATGAACATTGTTTGCTGAAAATACATTCCACACATGCATTTCATGTTGTAACTTGTGTGACAGTACAGTAAGTCATAACCTCACTGATTTGGCAACAGTGAGGTTTTTAGATGGTACAAACTACTCAATCACAAATCACATGGTACCAGACAAAGAGAACATCTTATATTGACATTTCTATGTAGCCAAGCCAAATTGACTTAGGGTAGGTTATCCATGGTTGCTAACACGATAGAACATCAGCAGGACGAAATGTGTCCAATTTGTCTCAAATGCCTCATTCTGGGTCAGCCTGATTTACTTATCTTCAAGTCAACTTTTATTTACCAATGAAATTCAAATGCTGATTTTGGGATTAGTTAGGGTGGCTAGATGAGCCAATTCTACTGTGGGCACATACTGTGAGAATGGAGTGCTTCCTATTTATCCCTCGGATGTCAAAATGATGATTGACAATTTAGCTCTAGACTTTACACCTCACAAAGCTGACTGACCAATGAGACAGGAGAGAAATCCTTAGAAGCCTCGACCACTATATCTGGTCACTGTTTCACTTTACTTTGACTGTGGATTTGTCACACACATCCATAATGTTTGTTTTATGTAAAATAGTACAAATAAATAATAAACAGTCTGTGTTCACTGCTTATTCTATTGCATTTGGTTTCTCCACCTGAGCTTTTTGTAACACAATCTAACTGTGAACCTGGTAACATCTGTACAAATTGTATACCTATGCACTTCAAAAAATAATATTGTAATAACCTATTAGCATATAATGTATCTGTAGCATGGACTTAATTCTGTCTTTTACATTTTCCAAGCTGTTAATAGTAGATACAGATACCTGTCTATATTTCATTCAAAAATAAAGCTAGCAATATAAAAATGTGTACCTGAGTTCCTGTTTCTATCTGGTTCTGAACTACATTTAGTGTATTAATTATCACACATGAAACTGATACCATCATACTGTAAAAAGATTTGGAGAATGATGTCCAAGGTGAGGATGTCACGAAATCTTGCAGAAGTAATATTGGCAAGACACCATTGTATATGATCCTCAAGATGTTTAAATGTTTGAAAGATCACAAAATAAACTGGCTTACTTATGGCTTCCTTTTGCCTCTGTAGTACGGATTAGTCATTTGTTACAGCTTTTCCAAAACATGGGCAAATATACGTTAACGGGATCGGTGTCCAGTCCACGAGACGGTTGAGCTAACGTAGGCTAATGCGATTAGCATGAGGTTGTAAGTAACAAGAACATTTCCCAGGACATAGACATATCTGATATTGGTAGAAAGCTTAAATTCTTGTCAATCTAACTGCACTGTCCAATTTACAGTAGCTATTACAGTGAAAGAATACCATGCTATTGTTTGAGGGGAGTGCACAATTTTGAACATGAAAAGTTATTAAACAAATTAGGCACATTTGGGAAGTATTGATACGAATGTTTTAACATAAATGCAATGGTTCATTGGATCAGTCTAAAACGTTGCACATACACTGCTGCCATCTAGTGCCAAAATCTAAATTGCACCTGGGCTGGAATAATACATGATGGCCTTTCTCTTGCATTTCAAAGATGATGGTACAAAAATATATAAAAGAACGGTTGTTTTTTTCTTTGTATTATCTTTTACCAGATCCATTGTGTTATATTCTCCTACATGGCTTTTACATTTCCACATACTTCAAAGTGTTTCCTTTGAAATGGTACCAAGAATATGCAAATCCTTACTTCAGGGCCTGAGCTACAGGCAGTTGGATTTGGGTATGTCATTTTAGGTGAAAATTGAAAAAAAGGGGCGGATCCTTAAGAGGTTTTAAGGTCCAACGCAGCCGTTTTTATCCCAATAAAAAAAATATTTCTAGCTAACAATTAAGTACGTTACTGTGATTGTTTTAAATTAAAATGGTCAAAAGGAAACAAAAATTATTCTTAACAAATAGCAATTTCTCAAGCAGAATCTATCTTGGACTGTCTGGGAGTGGTCTGAGTGGGGAGGGGAAATCTGAAAACTTGCTATTATTGGCAGAGAGGTTTGGAACTCTCTTTGTTATTGGTCTATTAACTCATTTACTGCCTGGTGACCAAAACTCCATCCCCCAAAAACTGGTTGTAATTTCAAGTGGTCTTTTCAAACACTAAACTGCATTGGGCCTTTACACTTCAGTCCCACTGCTCTATCTAGTATAACTTGCCTGGGTCTAGTTGTCATGGAACAAGCCAGTTAAAACGGTGAACAGCTCTGTAAATCATGAATGTTTTAGCTTTTAGCTCGGGTCTGTTGTGAGTTATTAACTAGAAAAGTCTGGAGTAAAACTCTGAATTTGAATTGAATGCAGAAATGACATTACAGACCCAAGTTTTCCCCACCCTACAGAGTAATACAACAACGCCACTGTCCTATAAGGAGGGAGAGGAGCCAAAAACCCTTTTATGAAGTGGAGACATCTTGTGACATCTTCAGGATCAACTAATTCCAATACATTGACATTAGCCCAACACCAATACACAATTTAATCAACAACCACGTGTTCATTTGGATGGGGTTGATGAAAGACTGGGAAACCCTCCGTAGCGATGTCTAGAGTTTATTTAACCAAAGCCAAAAGATGAGTAAAACATCTGAAATCAAACATGCATGTATTCTTGGGATGAACACAGCTGAATAAGAAATAATTAATCATGCCATAATTCTGCAAAACATCTCTTTAATTGTTCATTCTTCACTGTGAAAATGTAAAATAGTTTTCTTTATTATTTACACAGAAGACTAACTCACGTTCCTGAGAACACAGAGAGATCACAGTACATGTTCAACTGAGCTTTGGGAGGGCAGCAGTGTGAACGCTCCAGGTTCATAGGTCGGGGACTTTCCCTCGCCCAGCTTCCCCATTACCCCTGAAACTTGTTTCCAAAAATATCCCAACACAGAAAAGACAAACCGCTTGCATAAATACACATTTTATAATTGACACAGGGAAAGACGTTAAGCTGTTAGTTTACACTTACGACCAATGTGGTTGAACATTGTACAACTTGAGCTCAACAGGGAGAATCCAGAGACTAACTGATGAGGAGAAACGTGCTATATGTTGACCTCTGAGAAGTACACTTCAGTAGTATTCACTTCACAATGCCTGAATATACTATAACACAGAGTGAGTCACGAGATAAATAGGAGTCCTTCCCCCATGTAACACATTTAAGCTCACTTTTATATTGTGTCTTTAAGCCAATGGAAATGTGACTGAACTATGTCTAATTTGCTCAGCATGAAGACTCCACATGTGCGAAAGTAGTATGGAACCCCAGTCCCAGTTGGCCCCGCCCTGAATAGAGTCTAGATAGGATAGGCATAAACCATAAAGACATATTTACTATATGGATGGCCATTTTTCTTTCAGCTAGTCTATGTGATCCGAAAGGATAGAACGAAGCTAGAGGAGACTGGGCTAGGGGTCCAAATGGAACTGAGCCTGACCCTCCCTGCCACCAAACTGTACTGTACAAACAGAGGGAAAGAGTAACTGCAAATGAAGCCGCAGCAGATTAAGATAAATATCATACTAGAATTTTGTCAGTAACACCAAGGCCTTGAATGGAAAGAGATTGACAACAAATATACATACACCTTCACTATACTAAATCAATTGTTTTCTAGATTGGAAACCAACTAGTAATATACAAACTTTGCAATAAAAAATATGATTTGTAAATATAGCATTGTATATAAAATTAGAAAGTTATATCCAACACAAAATAAGGTCTTTAAGAACAAATTCAAGCAAATGATCATCAATTGGCAAGGTGTACAATATTGTACAGAATTGAAAACTCCCTTCAATACATGTAGGCATCAAAATATGATAACAGAAATGTGTTTAAAATGCACAGATAGTAGCTATTTAAAATAAACAAAGGTTTATAAAAATGGCACGACTGTAAACATCACCTATAAAGCTACAGTGCTTGCTTCTGCTTTGAGGCCTCTGTTGGAGTAACCAACACAATCCTTAATTTGGGCCTAGATTTCCCTGTTTCGTCTATGGCAATTGTGCTTCTTTTCATACCCACAGTTGGCACACGTTGCACAAAAGTAACAAAATGGCTGCTCAAAACGATGCACAGAAGGGAATTTATACCACGGAATTATGAAATGTCATGGTACGTGTTCTGCTTACAAGGTTACTGAAAACTGCCAAAGGAAGACACAGCCTACTGGACCTAATAGGCCATGGAATGAGGTTGATTCTGGACTGGGCATATACTTATTTCATCAGTATACTGCACGAGATAACACTTTGGAAAAGGAGAGACCTTTTCTTTTACAGCAGATGTGTTGAGACCACCATTCGGTCTGCACCTGCCTGCCTGTTGCTTCCCCTGGTATCTCCTGCACCATTTGATTGTAGAGAAACATCACTTCCTCCGGAACTCTCTCTCAACTTCCTGTTCCTGTCTGGAGCTAAAAGCTGAGTGAGAGGCTCGACCACAGCCAACGGCCACTTTAAATTAAGTAACAGAAACCAATGTGACAGACCTATGTAAATGAAGCACCAGAAAGAGACTGAGAATACGACAAAGCTCTAGTCATAATTACACCACGAATTCAACTGCAGCACATATTGAGAAACATATAGCGACATACTACTTTGCCAATTGGTCAGTGACATATGCATAGGAGAACAAATGGGGGAACAAATGCAACGTCATGTTGGAAAGAAGACTTAGTACAGTGTGTGGTTTTCACATGGACACTTAATAGACAGTTCCTACTGAAACAAGTCCAAGTCTCTGGCTTTGCTGTTAAATAAACCTGAGGAAGCATTTTCAGTAGATATAAAACCCCTCCTATATACCTCTAACTAAATCTTTAGCTTAACTACTGACCATCATTTACCAAAGGAAATAATAAACATACTGTATATAAGAGAATAAAAATATAAGACTGGTGTTGTGGACCTACTCCACCAAGATCTGCTCAGTTTTTATGGCTGTAATGAGGGTGGCGGCGCCGGACGAATCAGAGCCCTCGTCTTTGGGAAACTCCTCCCCCTGCAGAAGCCGCACCCCTGACTGCCCCTGCAGGCCAGCTAGAGCCCCTTGGCTGAAGCACAGGTGCTTGATGACCTCGTTGGGGCTGGAGAAGGTGGTCTCACAGACATTACACTTGTAGGGCCTGGCCGAGCCTAGGAACAGCGCCTCCATCTGGCTGGTGTCGTCCCCTGCAGCACACAGCTCCATGCTCTGCCGGTCCACCATGGTGTAGGCGTCGGCACCCTGGGTCAGGCACACGTGGCGAGCCGCCTGGTTGGCACGACAGAAGCTCTTGCCGCAGGCGCTGCACTTGTAGGGCTTTCCCGTGTGGATGTACATGTGCTCTCGCCAGTGGCTCTTCTGGATGAACTTGCGTCCGCAGGTGGCGCACTCGTACTTCCTGCGCTTCACCTCGCGGTCCAGGTCAGCACTCTCCAGGTTGTCGATATCTGCAATGTCCGATGGAGGTGGGGTGTCGGCCTGGGACTGACACCCGGTCGCCCACCCCGACAACTCTGCTCTGGGAGAGTCCATGCTGAAACCAGAGGGCGGTGCTTGCTCACTGTCACTAAGCATCTCAACTGTCATGGCAGCGGACCGTTCTCCACCTCCCCTTAGCAGTACCTCCTCTACCTCTGGTGTGGTGGCTGCTCCTCCTCCTGGGAGGACAGGTGAGTGTGCACTGCTGGGCTTGGCCACCAGAGGGAGCCGGGCCAGGCTGTGCTGAAGGAGGTGCTCCCTCAACAGGCTCCTCTGGTTGAAGCGGCTGCCACACAGGTGGCAGGAGTAGTGCTTCCTGAAGGAGGCATTCCTCTTCATGATGCTCGGCTTCACATGGAGAATGGTGTTGGAGCTACCCGAGGAGGGCGCCTCTCCTGTCGGGGTGTTCCCTCCATGCTCCTCATACGAGGCCCGTTGGCCGCTGGTCGAAGCCTCCACCATTTCCTGAAACGAAGAGTCCAGCTTGGACGCATGGTTGGTGAATGCCGCTGTTACAGCAGACGTGGACGGATACTTCCTGTCAGGGAGGCTGTCCAGGTCAAAAGGCGAGGAGAGCTGGCGCCGGACGGGCAGCCTGCCGGACAGCGCAACCTGCTTGTCGGAGATCTGGATGCCAAAGAGGGAAGTAGAGAGGGGCAGGCTGGGCTCTGGGTGGGAGAAGGATGTCTGGCTGGCCAGGCTGGCCTCCTGGAGGAGGGGGTAGGCGTGGAGGAACTTGACCCCCTGCTCCAGCCTGGCTGGGTCGATGAGCTGAGGGGCCAGCTTCCCTGTGTACATCAGGTTGAGGAGGTAGCTGAAGATGTCTGGCTGGATGTCGGCTGCCTTCAGGCGGACACAGTCACTGAAAAGAGAATTCATGGTATAAATAATACTTTATTTATCAGCCACATCAAAACATCTTGGCAATTGAAAACACTGATGACGCAAACAAAAGCTTTTATTGATCACCATACATAAACATGGTCCTTTCCTTATTGAGTTGCCCATATTCTACTACAACCTTTAGGTGAACTTGTTTGAACAGTCCAAGCAGGGCTGTAATTAAGCTTTCAGTTGTAAATCATTAGTAAACGTAATGTTAGCCTAGCTTAATGTAGCCTACAGATAGAGCCGATGCCATGTCGTTTACCATACCTGTCCTGGTGTATGAAGAGCATTCTGAAGTAGTTTGAGAAGGCGGCCAGCACGGCCTTGTGGGCTTTGAAGAAGACGTCTCCGATGGCGATGGTACAGTCACACAGGAAGCCAAACTCCCTCTGAGCGTTGAGCTGCTGCAGGAGGATAAGACCATGGTTGGCCAACTCCATTCTTCAACCTGCACATAGAAAGACACAAAGACGAAGGCAAGTCAGTCAGTTGGTTAGTTTCCTGTCTGGAAGAGGACTACAATGCCACCAAAGAGAGAAGTCTGAGAGGGCCACTGACAGCTGTAACACCACAACAAACTCCAATGTAGGCTAACAAAACAAACGCTGTTGTTGAATAGAGGCAATTTAATGGCTTATTTTCTGATACATAATGTATGAGCATACTATTTTAATGTAACATGGATCATCTTTAAATACCAAATCTAACATATTTTCATCAAATGTATTTCAAAGCAGGGAAGGGCTCTTGTCCTAAACATAGCCTAACAGCTCAATGTCCAATAAGTACAAGGAGCTGTTTAACATCAGATGACCTGATCTCAGAGATTCTGAGGTTCGCAGAGCTATTGACTGGATAGTTTTTCCACAAGGCTGGCTATAACCACGTTAGCAAAAGCGTTCGATGGGAAAGGAGACAGAATGGGTGGTTTCCTTATTGACCTCTAGGCTGCAGCTTCCGGAGGACTACTCACACAACCCTACAAGCTGCCTCAGGGGACAGGATGCAGAGGAGGGGTTAACCTACCGTATATTTAGGCTAGAAGAATATCCATTTGGAAGAAAGAGCACACCACATTGAATGTATTTGTCCTTGCAGTTATGTCAGTTGAACAAAAACTACTGTATAAAACAAACTGGATGATGTGGAATAAGACACCTAAAAGTTACTCCGATATGGACCTCAGTCACCTCACCTCTGAACCCTCAGCATCTCCAGAGGGAGTGCAAATACCGCCTTGGAATTCCAGCCAATCAGAAGTGTCAGATAGAAACCGACAGATCCATGGAATAAAGGTGTATGGTTAGGTAAGTAGCCTAATCTCTTCAGGCACAATCTGCTCTCAGTCCTTTGACGGGATTCCAACCCCCTCGCATGCCTACGCCCTTTGAACCCTTACTCATAGGGAGTGTGCTCTCTGCTCTGGCCACCAAGACAGCTGCAGTTGACCCCTAAAGGTCACCACAGGATTGGAGGCTTTTGGGCGTCACATGATCAGGTTTATGTATATCTACACATTCCTGAGGCAAGACTGACTGGTTCCACCCCTCCACCAATGGGAATGGAACCTGCAGGGTATAACACCCATTCTCTCACTATACCACACAGGAACACCACAACACTCAAGTCAAAACCCTGGGCAGTAGGCACTAGGCTGACTCAGGAGCCTTCTCTTTGCATGTACATAAGGAGGGCTGCCCAGTGGCGATTCGTCATTCAGGGCAGGTGGGGCAGAGCCACACATTTTTTTTTTGAACAAATAACTGTAAAAAAAATGTTATTTTGGCATTAACACATCAGTTTACAAACAATGTAAAATAATAATATATATCATTGAGTTAATAAAGCAGCATACAAACATGGTCTCTTTTTGTTTTCTTGGGTGTGCAGGTGTTTCAGCCTAGCTCAGTGCTTTCTGTGGTGGTGGGGAAAGCCAGCAGAAACTATGGAGTGTTGCACAGTGATTGGCTCAGTGTTCTGTCACTCATGGGAACTTTACATCACTGCCAAGTGTAAGAGCAGACCTTAAAATTCTAGCCCTTCAACTGTCGCCATAGAACTGACCATCCAAGAAGGCTCAAGGTCATTGGCCACAGATAAAAGGATGTCAAATCACATTATATGTACAGTAGCTTTGATTGGACTGATCATGTCAACATCATACTTTCACCATCTTAGCTAGCAGTCATCATGAATCAAGTCGACAATCTACTGGCAAATCCTTTTAAATCCCATAGGGCGGCGCACAATTGGCCCAGTGTTGTCCGGGTTAGGGTTTGGCCGGGGTAGGCAGTCATTGTAAATAAGAATTTGTTTATAACTGACTTGCCTAGTTAAATAAAGCTTAAAAAGATGTTAGTAGCCCACGTACCTCAACCTAAAAATGTGGTCTATTTATCCCTAACCTGATAGCCAGGTGTAGCAGTGGTAAGGTGTTGGGACTCTGCTGTTGGGACAGCTTTATGTAGGCCCTAATAGTTTGCGGGCACCGTTTTTCACCGTTATAGTGCAATTAATGTATTGTTTAGTGTTGTGGCTTTGCTGGCATGCATCCCACTTTTTTTCATTTTGCCCCACCAAGGTTTACATGCTAAAATCGCCACCTAATCTGGAGTTGTCTAAAGAGATGAAGAGAGCAACTCTCAATCTGGTCCAGACACAATAGTCTACTACTACTGCTGGAAAACACTGCAGGCTAATGTTGCAGCATTGGTGGCGATTAAACAACATTGACAAATATGTTTATTAAATCCATTCTGGCAAATAAAGTAGCCTGCCTTACATTATCAGAAAATACCATCATGATATCTTGTGTAGAGGCAGACATCAATCAGTCAATTGTTGAGACCTGTGACACTCAATAATTATGAATGAGTCATTTAGTAATAGTAAACCTTTGAGCAGTCACTCAAGAATTAGGAATCTAGCAGTAAAGTACCATGTGTTCATAGTAGTCCTATGTGTTTGTAAGAAAGCGCCGCCCCTATTGTAGACACGTGGAACGGCCCGATATCCCGCAGAGAAACCACTTCCGCAGTACGTTTTCGTCCTAAACAAAAAATAGCCCTTACAAAACCTATAGGTGAACGCCTATGCTGCTGGCATGTCTAGTTTAGCTATAGACCCACGCATCGGCAAGTAACAAAATAATTGTAATCGGTTTCATTTAGGAGCTGAAACGGTGTGTTCGAGCGCGCCACGAAGGCTCAGGCGCCAGCCTCTGCTTTGCCCCCCCGACTAGAGGAGCGGTGTAGCGAAAATAAACGGAGCCTCATGAAATGGACAAGGGGTGGTCGCCGAATACATTTCTTAAACTTCAAAGTGACCGATTTATTGAACCCGTATATAAATTACATCAGTCGGTATACAAAATGTAATGAAGTGCGGGTAGACTTACCTTTCTACTCTGCTTGCCTTGAATCCGTGGAGTTAGTCGTGTTGTTGTTTGTTACCGGAGGACTTGTCCGTTGGGCTTGCAGCTGCTCTGTTCCTCTCAAGAAGCATTGGTAGCGATGGTCGTCGGTGTTTTCCGGTCGGGTTACGTTACAATCACATGACTATGTAGGGCACTTAAAAACAGCAGTTCGCTTAACGGACGGGGCGCCTGACGAATTCTCTTTGGGAAGGGAACCGTAACCGCCGTGTGTCACTGTGAATAGAAAATTGTATCCACCTCGTTACAGCTAAACGAAAAGGACTATAGAGGGCGAGCACTGTATGATAATTTATTCAATCTCCGGTTGGGGCACGTTAAACAAACCGATGTAGGGGAAAATAGCCGTAGGTCGCCCACCCCACCCCCACACAAACAGATAACGTTTAACGTAGTCTACAATCGTGACTGCATTTGCATTTTCGGTTGGTAGCAAACAAGAGCTTCCTGTAAACAAACGAATTTACCGCCGCGGAGAGTCTCTGGCAACTGTCGCGAGGCAGACGTTGGTACCCAGATTGTTGGCTGCTTTTGGTTCAATTTGTAAATTAGAATTCTGGGGTTCTCAAAGTGCGGGAGGGCAATGAACTAGTTAACTTTTTAATTTAATTTCAGTATATTTTGTTAGGCCTAATATAGTCCCCCATGTATTCGTTTAATTCGGCTATGTTGGTTACAAATGTCAAAATATGTTTCAGATTATAGGATAAATTGCATTCCACGTTTCATGGTGCAGAACATGTATGATTTGCAAGAAATTACTTTGGGGCATTTATGTATGATTATGTGTGTGTTTTTCTCTATTTGTCAGTGGTAAATACTTCAGAAAATCCTCCTGGCTATTTCAAGCCTAAAAGGACCACTACAGTTGTCATCTGAGGTGTTTGCTGTGCTACAGTTGATTAACAGGGTAATGTTATATTTTCAAAAGGAGGAGTCAAATACAATTCAAGAGGATCTTGATCCAGGACATGCACCACCAGCAGCCACTTGGAACCTGATAAAACATTAAAGAAACACCACTGTACAACACTCCTTATGGCTGCTTATTACATGGTTATATGCTGCTTATGACTGTGTAGGAGGCTTTGTTACAGGGTTCATTATAAGTGTTACTGCTACCCATATTCCTCATGGTCAGAATTCTGGCCATATCCACAGACTTCTGTGGCATTTTCAACAGGATGTGAGCTAGCATGACCAGGGAGAGAGAAAACACACACACATCGCCTGCCAGGAAACTCAGGAAGTGTGGGGGGGAACTACACACACACACACACACACACACAGATGAACTAGTAGGCATACAGACACACAAATACACACAAACGTACACACCCATAGTCATAGAGGGCACACACTTAGACACCTACACACCAACTTTGTCATTGGATACACAGGAGTCTCTGGGGCACAGTGACCTGTGAAACTCATTGGAATGGATAGATGTTGCCTAATGCAAACACAGAAGCAGAGCTATCCTCAGGGCTGAGTTTCAGGTTTTAAAGCAGACATATGAAACACTGTAGAACTCCTATCTTATTAATAGACCGGACAGAGAGTTTAAGAGCAACTTGGTTGAAGGAGAATCTCCTTTAGACACAGAGAGATGGAGTAAAATAAGAAAAGGGATAAAAAGGGAGAGGATATAAAAGAAGGAAAGAAAAACAATAATATGAGCTTTTAGAACTGGTGCTGCCTGGCCCTGCTAGATGCTACTACTGTGGGAGATGTTAATATGACTGCCCCTCTCATTGCCATTAATATATAGGGGCTCTATAGCGAGATAAAAGAGGTTTAACCATAAGCGAAACTCAGGCTGATGCTAGAAAAAGGGTGACGGAAACTAAAGCATGTTTAAAGTGTTTGGGGGTTGATTGAAAGAGGCAGACTAGATAAATGCTATGTTCAGAGCTCCACTCTGATTCACACTTGAAATCAATAATTTTTTATCAATATAATTTCCCCACAGACCATAGGAGAGCTGCCATCTGGGCAAAGTGCATGCACAGTGAACACATGTCCAGTGAACAGGCTATTCAAATGAGACGCTGGAATTTCACATAACTGCCCACAACACTGATTTGCACTAAATATATTTTTCCATACAGGGTAAATAACACACTATCAATATTGAATCTTCATTAAACATATCACTTCAATTTTTGTTTTAAAGCATATGAGAGAATACATCAATAGGCTACAAAATGTGATTACAATAATCAGTCACTCGGACAAGCAAATCTGCAGAGCTCCAAGCTTACCAAACGCACACAACCTACTCATGTTACCATGATCACTACAACATCCACATGAGAGAAAACTATGCATTAAATGGAATCTATTCTTTATTAGAAATGCAATTTAGTGGAGGTATGGTATGGGTAAGCAGAACCACCTTTTCAAACACAGCATTGATGTTAACCCCTCTGGCCGTGGTCTATTTTGAATCCAGAGTGTTTCTGAGTCACTCCACGTGTCCCCCTCACTCTCCGGTTTAGGAAAACAGATCTGGAAGTGGGGAGCGCTGCAACACCGGAGATTGACAGCTTGATTACACCCACTCCATGGAACTACATGTGGGACTCCACATCCTGCCAATGGGATGCCTGCTCCCATGTTCCCATGGTGATTGGTGACCTATTATACTGCCACTACCGAGTGGCGCAGGGGTCTAAGGCACTGCATCTCAGTGCTAGAGGCATCACCACAGACTGGTTTGATTCCAGGCTGTATCACAACCAGACGGGATTGGGAATCCCATAGGGCGGCGCACAATTGACTGTCTGTTTTGTATCTGACCCATACTTTATGTTTTCTATCTGATTTGGATCAATACTTCTCTGCAGGGAGATAAGTGGATGTGCAGGACTAGATTCAATGAAACACTATGGTCTAGCTCTAGCCTTTTGGGGACCCGAAGCGAGATTTGGTATTGCAGTTTTACAGATAATTTCCCGCAATTCTACACATTTTGCCATGTTAATTATATCTGAGTAAGATTGGCTAACAAAATCAATGGAGGCCCCCTGGAAGTCAGGGCCCCTGGACACATGCCCTGCGTGACAAGTTGGTATTCTGCCATGATTGTTACAAGTTTATTTGCTAAAATTGTCAGCTGACATGGCTAATTGAGTGGCTATTAGTGACTGACATAACAAGAGAATAACTGCTGATGCACAACCACATTTCGAACTTGCACCTTGTGCATTCTACTATTCTAACTCTTAACAGTAAGTTAAGACCCCAACTGAGTTCCAAAAAAATAACAAAACGTTGGGCCCTTATGCTTGGAGTCAGCCCTGACTATGGTCACTGCACTGCATTGCATTCTCTACCAGTCTCTTGACTCTATGGGGTGCAGAACATATAACAATGTCATAGCCTATTATTTTGCATAGATTCTGAGATGTTAGGTAGAGATCAGTGAGGATTTAAGGAGTAAGGTTGCTGATTCACACACAATTTTGCGGGTAAAATAAGTTTAGCACCAGCAGTCTTTGTAAAAGCCTACAGCTACATTCTAGAATGACAATTTCAAGATAGGATGAACTGTCCTACACATATTCATGCTAAAACCAAAAGGCAGCCCCTATCCTATTTGCTCAGACACCTTAAAAGCAGGCTTCAGAGGGCGGTCCCTAGTCACAGGACTCTTATCCAAATTCCTCCCCCTTCCCCCTCACTCACTCACGCACACATTCTGTCTCTCCCCTCCCAAACCCTCTGAGGGCCTTTGGGGATCTGCGGTTTCGCGATAGAGTGGCTTAATGTCTCCATGGCAACCATTGCCCTGAACTACAGAAGATGCCCCAAAGGATGCCGTCACAATTGAGTACCCCCCGGGGCGAAACGAAGTTCCGCACACAGCGGTGAGATAAGATGTCTCTATTGCAGAAAGCCCCCAGGTGGGCGCCGAACTCACTCACTGCTCTCTGATCTTGAAAACCGCACAGCACAGTGAGAACACCAAAGCAGTCCTGACCAGATCAAGGCAAGCAGTAACACATTCTACTGCAACTGAGACCAGCCTCAACTTGACACTATAGCTCTACATTCATTATGTAGAAATAGTCACAATGTTTTGGCCTACAAGTGCATCCAGTAGACTACTGAAGTGGTTTAAAGGGCAACAGCTTGGGAGGAGTCTGAACCAGCAGCCCTGTGGATATAGGGCAAGCACACTAGAAGCACCAGTGCCATAAAAGGTCAAGACCTCTACGCAGAGACACAGCATGCTTACATTACATTCTGTAGTACACTACAGTTTTAGAATGGCAGCATAGCCAACAAAATGAAACCGATTAATTTTGCCAATACATTTTCTATATACTTTCACAGGTAATGTTTTTTGATATTGTCTAAAGAATCGGTTCAGATGAGTAACATTCTGTCACCACTGGATGGTGGCATTGTGTAGTTTAATATAAACTACAATAGGAGATGTGGAGAGGTAGAATAGGCCTGCTTTAAAAATGCATAAAACCTTCCCAATGTTGTCCTAAAAGCAGTGGCATCAATTGATTGTATTGCATGCAGAGGAGAGGGCATTTAATCTGTTATTGTTGATATTCACCATATTTTCTTTACACATGTTAATTGCCTGCATATTAGTAGGATAACCCATGGGGTAAATGGGGAAAAGCACTGAAATATATTTGAAGTTATATTCTACTGATCGTGGACTTCAGGAAACAGCAGAGGGAGCACGCCCCTATCCACATCGATGGGGCCGCAGTGGAGAAGGTGAAAAGCTTCAAGTTCCTCGGCGTACACATCACAGACAATCTGAAATGGTCCACCCACACAGACAGTGTGGTGAAGAAGGCGCAACAGCGCCTCTTCAACTTTAGGAGGCTGAAGAAATTCTGCTAAAACCATATTCTTTCACCACAGGAATGGCTGAACAAACCAGAGGCAAATAATTTCCTGGTTTTAGGACTAAAAACTGGCGAGCTATATGAATAACCAACTCCCAAAACAAAATCCTTGTTTGGGGAGTTGCTATGAATAAAGTTTTTCAATTTGAATGTTGTCATAGAAAGAACCACAAGGGTTGAATGGATGTCGAGATGTAGAACTTGAGGCCTTGTTCAGGAAAGTGGATTGTGTGTGGAGTTTGTTGCCGACAAGAAAAGTTATTTTATGACATGGGCTTTTGTGTACTACTTGGTAAGGTGGTTATGGTTATGTCGAAGTCAAAGAGAGTTGGATAAATCACAACAAAACTGAATCTGAGTTAGGATGAATTACATGCGGAGGCAGGTGTGGTGAAGATGGCCAAGGTCGAGCCTCATCCCAATGATGAAAAGATGATTCTGGCTTGGTGGGAATTCGATTTTTGGGAGAATGTATCCTTGTCTTCTGGTGGATCCATACATGGTAAAAGTAACTTGAAGTGGAGTCGTGGGGATTTATTGCGTTTTTTTTCCATCCAGAGCCTAAGCACAAAAACTATGACTTACATTGCTCACCGGAGAAAGGTGCCATTGAATGGAGTGATAACTGTGGTGTTAAGTGTTGAGGAGGATCATCTGAAATGGAAGATTCCCAGTGTATGTGATGCCCTCCGTTTGGTGCAATGCAGACCCAGTGGAGAGCGTGGTGAAACAGAGAAGACAATGTCTGTTCTGCTGAGTTTTGTATGCAGTCTTCACCCGACAAATTCAAGTTAGGATGTGTCAGTTATCCTGTGAGAGCTTTTGTCCCAAACCCATTACAGTGTTTCAGGTGCCTAGGTTATGGTCAGGTAGCAGCAGTGTGTAGGAAAAAATATGTGTGTTAACTGTAGGGGTACCCATGGTTCTGGAGATCAGAAGTGTCCGGTTAAAATCAAATCAAATTTTATTTGTCACATACACATGGTTAGCAGATGTTAATGCGAGTGTAGCGAAATGCTTGTGCTTCTAGTTCCGACAATGCAGTGATAACCAACAAGTAATCTAACTAACAATTCCAAAACTACTGTCTTATACACAGTGTAAGGGGATAAGGAATATGTACATAAGGATATATGAATGAGTGATGGTACAGAGCAGCATACAGTAGATGGTATCGAGTACAGTATATACATATGAGATGAGTATGTAGACAAAGTAAACAAAGTGGCATAGTTAAAGTGGCTAGTGACATAAGAATGCAGTCGATGATCTAGAGTACAGTATATACATATGCATATGAGATGAATAGTGTAGGGTAAGTAACATTATATAAGGTAGCATTGTTTAAAGTGGCTAGTGATATATTTACATCATTTCCCATCAATTCCCATTTTTAAAGTGGCTGGAGTTGGGTCAGTGTCAATGACAGTGTGTTGGCAGCAGCCACTCAATGTTAGTGATTGCTGTTTAACAGTCTGATGGCCTTGAGATAGAAGCTGTTTTTCAGTCTCTCGGTCCCAGCTTTGATGCACCTGTACTGACCTCGCCTTCTGGATGATAGCGGGGTGAACAGGCAGTGGTTTGGGTGGTTGATGTCCTTGATGATCTTTATGGCCTTCCTGTAGAGAAAGATAGGTTGCGGTTGCAAGGATCAGAGTAGTACAGAAGGTGTTGTATGCTGAGGCAGTGAAGAAACTAGTAGAGGAAGATGGGTACAGGGCGAGGATCCCTGTGAGTAGGCTGAGGCCAATGGAAAATTGATTGGAATAATATGTGCTTCAGTAAGGTTGGTTTCTTAGCCATTGTTATCAACTGTACCTCAAAAATCTATTTTGTGAGTGCAGCTGCAGAGAAGTACTTCGGATTACGAGATTTTACCGCAGAAGACTTACAGGGGGTGCTGAACGGTAGTGTTCTGTCCTCCCAGGCTGTTGATGGCAATATGTAACTTTTTGGGCAACTGACCAAATTAACATAGAAATGTGAGTTAAAGATTTGCCATCTGTTTTGAAAGCAAGCGTAAGATGCGGTAGATATGTTCTATGTGCGCTATTTCTATGCCTCCTGTATTTAAGTTTAGTTTTTGCTTCTTTTACTTTCGGTTGTGTACACCAGCTTCAAACAGCTGAACATACAATATTTTTGGTTATGGAAAATATATTTTACAGTGGTTTAGATGGTACAATGATTCTCTACACAATTACTACTTGTTTTCTCATATAATCTGAAATTAGGTAAACTATTAAGAAATGGCGGAGCAAATTTTGCATATTGCTCCTTTAATAGTTGGCAGGGTAATTTTTCTTTTACCAAGTATAATGTATTGTACAGAAGGTGGCGGCATGCACCACTAACGTTTGTTTGCGGACCGCCATAATAATATAGAAGAAGAATGTTGTCATATTCGCTTCCTGGTTGAAAAGATGGCAGCTAATCAATCTTTGCGCCAATTAGTCCCTCCATCCCTGTCTGCTAAAGTTGAAGGGTATGTTAACAGCTATGTTTAGTACTCTTATGATCCGTGTTTTAACTATATCTAAGCTATACAATCAAAGAGACAGTTCAACAGAATTGTGTTAGGTCAGGAAGGGGGCAGCGTGGTACGTAGGCTAGCAGCACTAGCTAACGTAAGCTAGCTGGTAAGCAATAGCACATTTTACAGTTAGCTAGATAGATTAGCTACGGAATGTAGGCTAGTGTGATTAAGTGTATATCTCTGTATTGGCACCTGATACTTGCTTGGCTCCTGTTCAATCAAATCAGATTAACTTTTGTTAGCTACATCATCCAACGTTATAGACGATGCGTTTGTTTTTCTAATGCTAATCAGACCAGATCAGTTCTGAATGAAGTGGTATCAATACATGTTAACGTTATATCTCTGGTGCTATTCCAGTAAAAAAAGGTCTAGCCATGCCCCTTCTTCTTAGTTGCCTAAAATGCTAAACTGTGAGGATTCATAACATAGTTGTGGTCAGCAACATGTCAAGAAATTGCATGAGCTGAGTCAGATATCCCCTTAGTGGTTAGAGTGATCTGCACCCATCCTTAATTGTAAATTCAAAATGTTGCTTCTAATTTGTCATGTGTTTCTTCCTCACACAGCTCATTTGCATATCTCACAGTGAGAGACAGGTTGCCGACCATCCTGACAAGAGTCATTGACACCATCCATCGCAACAAAAACAAGTTCTTTGAGGAGTTTGGAGAGGTAAGAATAACCACCATCACTTGTCCATCCTAAGCCACTGTGCTATAATCATCCAAATGTTGGACATTTTTTATTTCCTGACACATCCTGATCTTGGATCAGCTTCTCCTCCCCCAAATCCTTACAATTAACACTTGGGTAAAAAACACAAAATTGACCTTGGATCAGAGTCTATGGTTCAACTTCATCCTACTCCTCTTCTATATCAAATTGTATTGGTCACATACACATATTAATCAGAAGTTATTGTATTGGTCACATACACATATTAAGCAGATGTTATTGTATTGGTCACATACACATATTAATCAGAAGTTATTGTATTGGTCACATACACATATTAATCAGAAGTTATTGTATTGGTCACATACACATATTAATCAGAAGTTATTGTATTGGTCACATACACATATTAAGCAGATGTTATTGTATTGGTCACATACACATATTAAGCAGATGTTATTGTATTGGTCACATACACATATTAAGCAGATGTTATTGTATTGGTCACATACACATATTAATCAGAAGTTATTGTATTGGTCACATACACATATTAATCAGAAGTTATTGTATTGGTCACATACACATATTAAGCAGATGTTATTGTATTGGTCACATACACATATTAAGCAGATGTTATTGTATTGGTCACATACACATATTAATCAGAAGTTATTGTATTGGTCACATACACATATTAAGCAGATGTTATTGTATTGGTCACATACACATATTAAGCAGATGTTATTGTATTGGTCACATACACATATTAAGCAGATGTTATTGTATTGGTCACATACACATATTAAGCAGATGTTATTGCGAGTGTAGCGAAATGCTTATGTTTCCATAGGAGGGAGTCCAGGCAGAGAAGAGGACCATTGGCTTTCTTTCTAAGCTGAGAAATGAGCTGCTGACAGACAAGCCTGTCCTGGTTCTGTGTGATGGCCTGGAGGACACAGACAGCTGGAACCAGTACCTCCAGAGACAGCAGAGGCTACTGGGGGAGCGGGACCCCGTCAGCTGGTTCAAGTCCCCCTGGCTCTACATAGAGTGCTACATGTACCGCAGGATACAGGAGGCCATCTGGCTCAAGTGCGAACCAGTGCTGTTAAATGTTAGCATTAGCTTAGACTTGAGAAGGGAATGCATAGATCAGGGTTTCCTGGTCCTCGGGACCCCACGTTTAGATTTTTGCCCTAGCACTACACAGCTGATTCAAATAACGAATCATCAAGTTTTGATAGTTTGAATCAGCCTTGTTGTGTTAGGGCAAAAACCAAAACGAGTTTGGGAGAATAATCCCATTTTAACCAATGTTATAACTGATTTATCAACTATTAATAAGCTACCTTTAAACCGTTTAAACATGATACACTAACTGGATAACTCATTAGGTTATGTGTCTTTTAACGTATCCTTTCTCTCTTTGTGTCTGTGCCAGTCCCCCCATCAGCGACTTTGATGTGTTTAATGAAAGCAAGACGCAGAGTTTCTTTGAGTCCCAGCAGGCTGTGATATCCCTGTGTACATATCTACAGGGATTCAACAGGAACATGGACGACCTCTCAGAGACACAGCTCATGGAGCAGTTCTACAAACTACTACAGGTGAATATTGCCAACAATCTTAAATCGAATTGTATTTGTCACATGCACCGAATTCAACAGGTGTAGGTAGACCTTAGTGAAATGCTTACTTACAAGCCCTAACCAACAATGCAGTTTAAAAATAAAAAGTGTTAAAGTATTTACTAAAATAAAAAGTAATAAATATAAGAAAAATAACAAATAATTAAGGAGCAACAATAAAATAACAGTAGCAATGCTATAAACAGGGGGTTCTGGTACAGAGTCAATGTGCGGGGGAACCGGTTAGTCGAGGTAATTGAGGTAATATGTACATGTAGGTAGAGGTAAAGTTACTATGCATGGATAATAAACAAAGCAGCGTAAAAATGGGGGGTGGGGTTCATGCATATGTGGAGTAAAGGTCGTCTAGAGTTTTTCCCCCCCTCTGGTTGCACATTTAACATGCTGATAGAAATGAGGTAAAACTGATTTAAGTTTCCCTGTATTAAAGTCCCCGGCCACTAGGAGCGCCGCCTCTGGATGAGCATTTTCTTGTTTGCTTATGGCCTTATACAGCTCATTGAGAGCCGTCTTAGGGCCAGCATCGGTTTGTAGTGGTAAATAGACAGCTACGAAAAATATAGATGTAATTATCTTGGTAAATAGTGTGGTCTACAGCTTATCATGAGATACTTTACCTCGGGACTTCCTTAATATTTGATTTCATGCATTAGCTGTTATTTTCAAATAGACACAGACCGCCACCCCTTGTCTTACCAGAGGCAGCTGTTCTATCTTGCCGATGGACAGAACCCAGTATGTTATCCATGTTGTTGTTCAGCCACGACTCAGTGAAACATAAGATATTACATTTGTCCTTTTGGTAGCATATGTCCTTTTGGTAGCATAGTCTTGATCGGATTTTGTTATCCATTGATTGCACGTTGGCTAATAGTACTGATGGTAGAGGGGGATCCTTACAAGGCACCCCGACCTACGTCCCTGATATCTCCGTCTCTTCTTCATGCGAATGACGGGGATGTGGGCCTTGTCGGGTGTCCGAAGTAAATCCTTTGCGTCCGACTCGTTAATGAAAAAGTCTTTGTCCAGTTCGAGGTGAGTAATCACTGTCCTGATATCCAGAAGCTCTTTTCGGTCAGAGACGGTGGCAGAAACATTATGTATAAAATAAGTTCAAAATAACGCGAAACACGCACAATAGTACAATTGGTTAGGAGCCCGTAAAACGGCAGCCATCTCCTCCGGCGCCATCTCACAGGTGAAGCTGTGCAAACTTCAGGGGTTTATTATAAGAGGCCAGCTAAATGTTGATTGTTGAAAATTAAAGTGAAGTCGCATTACCAAAGATCATTTGATGTTATGTCTGTTTTGCCAATTAATCCCAAATGTTACGATCACAGTTTCTGTGAGTTAATGTCTCTGTTCCTGCTCTTAGGTGTCTCTGTGGGGCAACAGGTGTGACCTGTCCATCTCTGCTGGCATGGAGAACTCTCAGAAGGCCAGTCCCATTGACTCCCTGTCTGACCTGAAGTCTTTTATCCTGGTGGACGACTCCAACATGGTGTGGTCTGCTCTGACCTCTGCCCAGAGACCAGGGGAGGATGGCAAAACCACCCCAGGGAGGGTGGACATCGTCCTGGACAACGCTGGCTTCGAGCTGGTCACAGACCTGGTCCTCGCTAACTTCCTGGTGTCCGCTGGTCTGGCCAGGGAGGTCCGCTTCCATGGCAAGTCCATCCCCTGGTTTGTCTCCGACGTCACCTCGCACGACTTCCAGTGGACCATCCGCCAGACCCTGGCCGCCAATCACAAGTGGATGTCCAAGAGCGGCGTCCAATGGCAGAGCTACGTACGGGAGGGCGTGTGGTCCTATCACGACCACCCGTTCTGGACAATGCCTCATGAGTACTGTGACATGGCGGGCGACGCGCCTGACCTCTACGCGACACTGCAGGGAGCCGACCTGATTCTGTTTAAAGGAGACCTGAACTACAGGAAGCTGACTGGGGACAGGGAGTGGGATCACATGGTGCCGTTTGATAGGGCACTGAGGGGATTCGGCCCAGCTCCCCTGTGCAGTCTGAGGACTCTGAAGGCTAACATCCAGGTGGGGCTCCAGCCGGGGCAGGGGGAGAACCTCAACACCCAGGACCCCAGCTGGATGACCAGCGGGAAGTACGCTGTGGTCCAGTTCTCCAGCCCTCACAGGGAACAGTAGACCTGTCTGGGACAGGAAATGACGTCAATATGTTCATAATAAGTGGTGTCATCATAATCAGAGGAAGTAAGGGCGTGAGCAGGGCCAGTGTACTTGTAACCATATGCCAGGTTAGAGGTGTAGTTTGTTTTGTCGTAGAACTACCTAATGTATTTAAATGAGGAGAGGGGTTTAAAGGAGGATGATAGAGGATACTTTAAAAGAGGAGGGTAGTTAAATAGGGAGTGGCTGCAGATCCAACTTCTCTGGACCCGTCGTCCCGACAGATAAAGGTTGGAAGCTTCTGTGAATGTGTGGTAATCTCTACTTTACACACCGTCTCTGTTCTATTTGTTCAGCTGCCCAGAGAAGAAGCTACTCTGGCGAAAGGTGCTTGTTTAATAAGGTTAGATCAAACTTGAATCATTGTAAGATTACATAAAGATAATATTCTACATAACCAAATAAAATAGCATAGTATAACATTACTGTATGACAAAAAACACCTAATTCCTTATTTTTTAGGATGGTTGTGCTCATCGTCACATTTTTCTCTCATGCGTTCTAAACTCAACAGTGCACGCCACTCAGCAAAGGTATGCTACAGTTTAATACCATCTGCAAAGAAATGTGCTCAAGGTACATAACTAATTCAAAACACTGTAGCCTACTTCAAAACAACACTGTAGCCTACACTCAATAATATTTAAATGCATATGCCCATGAAACTGATTGCAAATGGTTGGCGTGCAGATTCTGAATGGATGTTTCACAGGTAAAACTTGGAAGAATTATCATTCACGATTGACAGTGAGAAATGCGAAGGGAGGGTGACCAAAAGTTTGGGTGTGCGAGTTAAAGAAACACATGCACAGAACGTGAGTGGGATCTTCAGCTCTGGGGAAAGGGATCCAGTGGGATCTTCAGCTCTGGGGAAAGGGATCCAGTGGGATCTTCAGCTCTGGGGAAAGGGATCCAGTGGGATCTTCAGCTCTGGGGAAAGGGATCCAGTGGGATCTTCAGCTCTGGGGAAAGGGATCCAGTGGGATCTTCAGCTCTGGGGAAAGGGATCCAGTGGGATCTTCAGCTCTGGGGAAAGGGATCCAGTGGGATCTTCAACTCTGGGGAAAGGGATCCAGTGGGATCTTCAGCTCTGGGGAAAGGGATCCAGTGGGATCTTCAACTCTGGGGAAAGGGATCCAGTGGGATCTTCAGCTCTGGGGAAAGGGATCCAGTGGGATGGGGCTGTGACCTCTGGATCCCCAGCCTCTGCCATTTAAATAATGATCAACTGCTGGTTAGCAATCCATCCTGGCATAACTACAAAACAATGACGTTTACTTCTCCCATTTAACAAATGTGTTGACGGTTGTTTACCATCATTCAGTACTAGGGTCGGGCTCTACCTCCATTCCAGTTCAAATCAGTTCATTTAGACGCATTGAAATTCCAAGTCATGAATTGAAACATGCTTATCTGATCTTAAGTGACTTTTTCCCAGCCATATTATGTAATTTATGTCATGTTTTTGTCTCCCCAAAAGCGACTACACAAAATATAGATTTGAGACACATTTCATTCATAATCAGAGGCAATAAGATGCAAGGTGCAATTTGAACATTTACATGTTAAGTTGGCCTGTCGTGAATAGTTTAGAATTGTTATTTTAAGTTGAGACCTTATTTAACACCCAAAGCCAGCGGCTATTTTTTAGCCATTTATTTTGCATGAGCTTGGCAAGACATCACAGAGTAACTTGTGGTTGCTGGTATTTTCTGGGTCTTAATCAACGTCATCAGTTTGTCTTGTCAATTTATTGCATGCGTTTTTGTTTGCATACATGTTTGCACAGTGACCACAGTCCCGGAGTTTACATTTTCATAGTTAAATAACTGAAGTTGAACTACAAGGTAATGTTCCCACTCTGGGAAACTATAGATAAATCATAGTCTTTAGGGCAGTGCAATCACACGTACAAGGTGTGTGTTGTTAAAAGAATAGCACTAACACCTGTCTAATGATGTATTTCTGTTTGTTTGATAGTACAAAATGTTATTTACGACTCATTAGAATGCCTCTGTAACCAGTGCTGGTGCCGTTGTGATCATAAATTACTGGATTGTTCTCTTTGCAGAAATCTGGAACAAAAATGGTTATATTATGACGGACTTGGTTTAAATAAAGAACTTCAATGACTGGTCTTATCTCATACTGTTGTATAAATGAATGACAGTAAGAAAAGAGCAACCAAGGCTTGACCTAGAAAGATGTTTTCCTTTCACTCATTCTCCCCATACTCTTATGCTCTTCAATTTATCCTGGGAACATGTATAAAAAACAGAGTAATAATCAGACTGCTTGTTTAGCACTTGACATCACATGTTTGAATCTGGGCTGTTTACTGAGTGAAGAGACCTAGAGAGTGGAGCTTCTCTAGGCAGCAGGTCAAACAGGAGGCCATTTTCTCCCAGTTTGCAGAGATAGAGGTTAATGAACCATCACTTTAATGGGAAAGTTTACTTTCCCCCATAAAATCCAGCTGTCAATTTGTCAAGAAAGTTTGAAAAAATCTGAATCCCCAGTATGATCTCACTGAATTGTTTGTGGAAATGAAGACGCTCATCTTCATACTGTAATATGGGGAGCTGATCTGTCCATTTTTATGTACTGAGAATTCTTGCACATGTTGAGGACTGGAAATACTAGTAGTCTTAAGTTAGTAATAACAGTGTTGTGCTAGGCACACCCTGCATTTCAACAAGTGACACCGTTATTCCTTTAGAGAAACAGAGTTATCTTCCAGTGTAGGTTGAAGGTCAAGAGTTGTCCTTGTATGCCCTTGAAACTTACCTAAAGGAATGGGGAAGACATTAAATTACTTTTCAAACATTGGTTGAATTTCATCATGATGCAGCATGTACTTGAAACCCCTTTGTTTGCTGCTTTGGCAGGATAATAGTTTATATTTGATCAGTGAATATCGTTGATAAGGTATTCCTCTTGAAAGGCCCAATGATAGCAAGAAAATGTACTTTAAATTAGTAGCTTTTCCTTGGTCACAGTAGGGAGTGATTTAGTCAGTGTAGTTTGGTGATCGTACTGCAATGCTGTATTCTGTTTTCCTGTATAGATTTAGGCTATGAAAAAGTGTAACATATAAGAACATGCATTGCCTGATGTCTGAATCCTCTCATCTTTTCCCCACTGGGAGTTGCATAATGTTGGCATCAGAAGGGTGTTGACCTCACATTCTGTTTGCTGTGTCATGTTGACCTGCTCTAGAGATACACTATCAATATCGATCCGGCTGCGTTCATTTGTTTCTACCTTTTTTAAATCTCTTTTTTTCTCATTGTGATGCGAAGGCAGATCTCAGAAAGAGGGATGAGAGTGAGAGGACAGGGAGAAAGAGGAACCACTCAACACAACAATGCTCATGATTAGACCCAAAGAGCTGAATATTGATCCATAACGTCATTAAGGTAAGTACTGTATATATGACGTCTTTGTGTGTATTTCATGTAATGGGTTCCTATTTTATTGCTTCCTTCTCGTGGAATTGTTTTGTATAATTTTGCCATATTTGCACATAAATCCACTGATAGACACATTTAATAATGATTTAACTTCTTAGAAGAGTGAGTCAGAAAGGAGTGATATTCTGGGCCACAGCAGTACATGTAACTAAATGACTGATAAGCATTCAGAGAGGAAGTCACACCAGGGTGTAACTCTTTGGAGCCTAGCAGCGTCCTCTAAAAGCTTTTCAGGGAAGAGAAAAATAAGCTGCATTTTAGAAGAAAATGTAAGGGGACAGGGGAGTTGTTGGAGTGGTTGCCTCTTTCTTTCGTTCTCTCACTCTCTTTCTCTCTCTTGCTCTATCTCAAAAATATGTCACTTGTTGTCCTTTCCTCCATCCCTCTCTCCCACAGCAGTGTCGATAGTTAAGGGAAAAGAGAAAAGCTCTGCCTCTCAAAAATAAGTGGGAGGGAGGAATGTTTTTGGGCTGTCTCCAGGCGGAACCTGGGAGGGAAAGAGAAAGCAAGGAGGGACATAAAGAGAGAGAGAGAACCTAGTGAATGCCTCTTCCCTTCCTCTTCAGCCCAACAGCCAGTATTGAGTTGCTTAGCACAGGCTGTTAAGGAAGAAACAGAGCAAGAGAGGGACGAGAGAAAAGAGAGAGAGAAGACAGAACAGAGCCCTTCTCCCCTCCCACCCCTTAGTGAGCCAGTCTAAACCAAGCTGCTTGTCACTGCTGTTGTTCTGTGAATGTGATGCTGGTCAGACAGTCCCATACGCAGATTTCCAAACCTCTCGGAGCTCCTCTCAGATCCCGAACGACCCTGGAGAGCCACTTCATCTCCCCCCCAAAACTCTCACCACAGCAGCCGACCACCCCCAACAGCAACATGTACCCTGAGGAGACACGCGGAGGTGGTGGGGTGGCCACCTTTAACTACCTGGACGGAGGGTATGACTACACAGCCCCTGCCCAAGGCCCGGCCCCCCTCTATTACTCCACCACCCCCCAGGATGCCCACGGACCCCCTTCGGATGGCAGCATGCAGTCCCTGGGCAGCAGTCCCACCGGCCCACTGGTGTTTGTGTCCTCCAGCCCCCAGCTCAGCCCCTTCCTCCACCCCCCAAGCCACCATGGTCTCCCCAGCCAGTCATACTACCTGGAGACCTCGTCCACACCCTTATACAGGTGAGTGATCTAAGCTGTCGTTGAGCCTTAGTATATGGGAATCAGCTGTTCTGGCTGCACATGTCTTGTTGTAATGTAATTAGATGAGTGTGAGAGAGAGAGTGAGATCAGTGATGTGATGTTTATTTGATCATTGTTATTTGGACAGTGTATGTTGCTGACTATGGAGTATCTTTCAACAGCTGTCATGTCCCTGTAAGTCTGGTACACCAGACCACTGATTATGTCATTATGACAGAGCATTTCAATAAAGATATGGCATGTCCTGACCCATATGATATTTTTGCTCAGAGAGAGAGAGTGATAACCTACATTGAGTGAATATATACTGTAGATATAGAGGTTTGGGCTTTTTTTTATTGTTGCCTTCATTGTTTGACTGTTTTTATCCCACATTAACAGTAATATTTATTTCAGTCTTTAGGGGATACCATTTTGTTATTTTGCTCTGTGTACTTTTGTTTCTCTAGCATCTTTTTAGTAGATTGTCTGGCCAACAAATAATGATAGTCACCCAAAATAGACTCTTTAAAACTAAACATATACCCAGGACTTAGTTTTATTACATATTTAGTCCTCAAAGTTGGGTATTATGCTCATTATATAAATACTGTATATGTGACATTACTGTACTAGGTTATCGTCATTAAAAATGAAAGATCATTAATTCATTATCAGAAGAGAAATATTTAGGCTATTGTGAGCGTTTATAAAGCCGTAGCAACGGAGCTTTAATCCCTCCGATTAACGACTTTGCTGGAGACCTTGAGAAAAGAACAATATGTAAGAACAACAGAAGTACACACGCACATTTCATTTTCAGAATGAGATGGACACAGGTCTAGTTGTTCAGGGATAGCAGATTCATCTAAGATGCTGCTGTTAGCTATAATTGGCCCAATTTGTCCTTTGAGGGATTGAAAGGTTCAATGGTGTGAACCTCTATTACACTTTTCACTCTCTATTGAATCAGAAAAGATCATTGTCTGACAGTTGTGAGATTTTTATCAGAGAAATTGATGTTGGTTGTTCCATGTTTTCAAAGCACTTAGATTGAAACCAAGGCAGAGGTCATTAGAGAAGTATGCTTTTAAAGACAACCAGCACACTATTAAAAGGAGAAAACCAATTCAATCGTATTTATTTTATGTTGCCCAAAAGGCACATTTGAATTAACGAGTTTGTAAAAAAGCTTTCAGTGCTGTCATCTTGAAAAAATTATGTCACAAAGTACAACTCCAGGTTGACTCATCCAGAGAGGCGAAGCGAGAGGTTTCCACGAAAAATAAGACCATAATTTATGGATTTTTTTTATGGAAGTAAATAAAAAATGTTTTATTGCTAATTTGCTTTGTGAGGCTCATTTATCTCATATAAGTTACGTAATGGTTAGGTTGTTACGAATGCACTGATATAAGTGGCATTTCGGCAATTAAAAAAACAATGACTTTATATTGGAGTTGTGCCCTTTGTCATGAGATAGATAGAGAACTCATCATGGATATAACCCATTTTAACATTGTCATTGGCATGGAGGGCTTCCACCAATTTAATATAGTCAACTTGGTGGGGATTCATGAGTTGGGAGCAATCAGCCAATGATGAAGAAAATTGACTACTTTAAAATGGAGATACCCTCAATGGTACTGCCCATACTGTCACAGACGCTATAATGGGTACAGATACAAAGATGAGTCCTCTATCTATCTCCATGACCTGTTGTTCACACACATATCTGCCCTCTAATTGGCTTGAATGGTCCCATCTGATTTCGCCTCCTCCCGCCTGCCTTCCATCTTTGAGGACATGTACTGTATTTCCATTGTTGGAGCGGTCAATGAACTATCTTGTCAATATATTTGACAATCTTTGACTCATCCCAGCAAAGACAATCATCTGACAAACCCTGTGTTGCAGGTCGAGTGTGGTAACCAATCAGCTGTCAGCGTCAGAGGAGAAGCTCTGCATCGCCTCCGATAGGCAGCAGTCGTACAGTGCAGCAGGGTCAGGGGTCAGGGTGTTTGAGATGGCCAACGAGACGAGGTACTGTGCGGTCTGCAGCGACTTTGCCTCTGGGTACCACTACGGAGTTTGGTCCTGCGAGGGCTGCAAAGCCTTCTTCAAAAGGAGCATCCAAGGTAAGCCTCTTCTCATCCCTACTACTATATCCCACTCCACTTCCCAACATCTGTGTCAATGCAATGTGTGTGTGTGTGCGCATGTGTGCGCATGTGTGTGGTCATGCATCTGTGTGTATGTGTGTGCGTGCATCTCTGTGCGTGTGTGTGTGTGTGGCTCCTAACAAGCTTTGTAAGGTCAATTTACAGTATATCTGGCCAAGTCACTTATATGTGAATTAAATTTGTAGCCTGCCTGGAACCATATTGGGAGTATGTAGGAGGCCGTTGGTTGAAATTTTCCTGGAGAATCTGATGTTCTCATTGGTTCTGCTTCCTTTGACACTTGCAAATCACGAGCCAATCACCACAGATTTTTTTTTTCTTATCCAAAGCATATCATTGGTGCCACATGGGGATGGAGTGGGGAAAGACAGCGCATGTCAGTATGGAGCACAGTTCACAATAGAGTACCACAGTATGAGTCATACTACACATGAAACCTGTCAAACAAGGAAACGGTTCCAATTGTTTTTCCACCATTATTTTTTAGAAACATTTAAAATAAGGGCTGTGTTTTGGGACATTTTGATAACCGTGTAAATCTCAAGACTGCTGAATCATCTGGATTAACTATCTAATGTTTGCTCAATTTAGTAATTGAATGGTGGAAAAACTATTGGAACCATTTCCCTGCTTGACCGCTAGGTTTTATGGGTGTTTATGACACCTCCACTATGCATGTTTCATCTCACCAGCTGGTCACTTGTTTTCTTGTGACAGGTACATTTGTTGCAGCATAGCTAATGCCACTGTAATTATAGGCCTAATATATCTGAATAATATTGAGTATGGAGGGGGGATCATAGGTACACATACAATTTGGTGTCAAATGAAAGCTGGGAGTCTACAGTATATACAGTACCAGTCAAAAGTTTGGACACACCTACATGGACACACCTACACCTTCCATTTGTTTTTCTTTATTTTTACTATGTTCTAAATGGTAGAATAATAGTGAAGACATCACAACTATGAAATAACACATGGAATCATATAGTAACTGTCACGCCCTGACCTTAGAAATCCTTTTTATGTCTCTATTTGGTTTGGTCAGGGTGTGATTTGGGGTGGGTATTCTATGTTCTATTATTTGTATTTCTATGTTTTGGCCGGGGTAGGGTTCTCAATCAGGGACAGCTGTCGGTCGTTGTCTCTGATTGAGAACCATACTTAGGTAGCCCTTTTCCCACCTGTCTTTGTGGGAAGTTGTCTTTGTTTGTTGGCACTATAGCCTTTAGCGTCACGGTTGGTTTTTGGATAATTGTTTTTGTCGGCTTACACTCACCACGCTGCACGTTGGTCCAGTTCATTCGACAGCCGTGACAGTAACCAAAAAAGTGTTAAACAAATCAAAACATATTTGAGATTCTTCAAAGGGATTCGTCCCCCTTTGCCTTGATGACAGCTTTGCACACTCCTGGCATTCTCTCAACCAGCTTCATGACGTAGTCAGCTGGAATGCATTTTAATTAACAGGTGCGCCTTGTTAAAAGTTCATTTGTGGAATTTCTTTCCTTCTTAATGCATTTGAGCCAATCAGTTGTGTTGTGACAAGGTAGGGGTGGTATACAGATGATAGTCTCTCTCCTGTCATGGTTTTAAACGTTTTGAAATATCACAGTATCAATTTTACTGTAGATTTCTTTTATGCCTGTTACGTTACTGTAGACACGGTCATCTGAGCCATCCGATTGGCCAGCTGTAGACCTATAGTGCACTTGATATGCTCTCTGGCCCGCTGGAAAGGCTGAGTTTGTACCTTCAGACACATGAAATGGTTCAAAATGGCAACAGTTCGCCCACCTGGCGCAGGGCAGCTGAATCAGGTGCATCTATCGCCAACAGCCTGAGACAAATACAAAAAATAGGAACACAAGGCTTTATTGTTCGGTTTTTATAGAACTGTTTGTCGATAGACTAGGAATGCCTTGGGGATCGACCAGTTGGTGACCACTGCTCTAGAAAGTTGAATGAAATTAAATCTCGTGCTCCTCTCTGTTGGCTGATATACATTTTTTCTGTGCGGCAGTCCTGGGGGAGCTGCGCGGCAGTCCTGGGGGAGCTGCGCGGCAGTCTCTGGGCTATTACGCGCACCCCTACCAAGATGGGCTTGCCTGGTTTTGTGATAGGCTGAGCTGAGCTCATGCAAACTCATTCAAACGCTGTCATCAGTTAGACAGCCAAGATCATAGACAGCCAAGATCATAGACATCCAAGATTATAGACATCCGAGATCATAGACAGCAAGATTGCTGTAAAGGGTGCCTTTAAACATAGAAAGAGCACATTCTATGTTGTAACCTCACTCAAAACGTCCTATTTTTTGGGATGCTAAAACCATGATTTGGTCAAACAGTAAAGTGCATTATTCTCATGATTCCTGTAATGAAAGTGTCTGCTCTGCTACTGTGCATGTGTTCTTGTGGAGGCCTGCTACTGTGATGAGCGAAAATGTGTTCTATAACAATGTGTTCTGATCCTATAACACAGCTTTGGAAGCTTCATCCCCTTGTCCTTGTCCAAGAGAGGAGGGCCTCAGCTTTCTGTAGATTACATTTTTCTTTCTCCATATTCACCTCAATAGCAACTATTTTCCAACCAAGATACTTGACATGGCTTTGAGATGTGGAGCGGTGCATGTGCACAATTTGCACCGGTCATTGAGAGGGCATTTGCCTATTAGGTCTGCAAAGTTTTCTTAGGACATTGAATTTACTGTTAGATGAATACATGGCTACTAGCAGTGGCTATTATATTTAGAGTTAAATGTAATGTGTTTTGAGTTTCCACTTTCTCAGGTATGGAACCCCAAATGATTAGCCTATGATATTAGTTAGTGCCAGTGGCGCAACTTTGGTTTTGGAAGTGGGGGAGGACATCATTTTTAATTTTTTTTATCCAGTTGGATAAATACTCCAAATAGCCTACCCAAACGCTCAGAGGCGTCTGCATGGTCCTAAAGCACACCATTGGCACATTTTGTATCACATTCTATGATAAAACTGGGGGGTATAAAAATGCCATTTCATAATGTGGGGGGGACATGTCCCCCCGTCCCCAGTGAATATTGCGCCCCTGGTTACTGCACATGAAGATGTATGTAATTAATCTCTATTGAACCCCCCAAAAATCAGTCCTATTTTAACAGTAAAATATAGCAACTACACTCAGTGTACAAAACATTATGAACACATGCTCTTTCTGTAGCATGGACTGACCAGGTGAATCCTGGTGAATGTTTATTGATGTCACCTATTAAATCCAATTCCATTTTTAAGCCTTAAGACATGGATTGTGTATGTGTGCCATTCAGAGGGTGAATGGGCAAGACAAAAGATTGAAGTGCCTCAAAGGACGTCCAAACAATTTGGGCAGAATTGGAGTCAACATGGGCCATCATCCCTGTGGAACACATTCAACACATGTAGAGTCCATGCCATCTTGAATCATGCATTCCTGCTTGGATGTGTTAGATTAACTCATGTATTTATTTTCCTCAGTAGTACAGTATATGTATTATACTTCTTAATAAAGCACTATGAATTACTTTATAAGATGATTACTCATGATTTTGGCTCGACCAAATCAATGGCTGTTGCCACCAAATGTAAAAGTTAATGACACCACTGACACCAGGGAAAATGTTGGTCTGGGGCTCTGTGGAGTTGGCAGCACGCACTGTGATGTGGGCTGTTGTGGATAAAATGCCAAGGCCAAATTATTGTCCCAGTTCCAACCTGGGCTATAGCAGTTATTTATTCAGACCCATAACCATTCAATGCTCCATTCAAAGCCGTGTGCATATTCTAGTCGTATATTATTCAAGCATGTCATTAAAATTATGCAGAGAAGAACAACATAACATATTTTATGTAGGCCTTTCCTGCTGTCAAATGACCAAATCGCCCTCTAGTGGCCTCGTGGGTGGAATGATATTAATATTTTTCATATTTTTATTTTATGAGTTGATATATAAAACAACGCAAGATTCAAGACTTCGTGCTTTTCAGCTAAAATTATTATATAGAATTCTTGCCACCAACAAAATGTTGAATATTTGGGGCATAAAATCATTGAAGCTCTGCAGATTTTGTTGTGAGGATACAGAATCAATAGACAATTGATTTTGGTATTGCCCTCAGGTAGCCTGTTTCTGGTCTCAGGTTCAGGAATGGCTGAAAATGCATAGCATTGATATCAAATTGACCCTATAAATAGTTCTGTTAGGAGATCTGGAGAGACCGGGTCAGTCAATTACTAATATACTAATACTTTTAGTAAAATTATTTATCTTCAACTCACAATCTGTGGATTCTATTCGATTAGATAGATTGAAATTGTACATTAAACATCACCGCATAGTTGAAAGATATGTGTTGCATAGAAACCCGAAGTGGGTGGCCAGCAGAGATAGATGGGATGGGCTGAGGGAAGCTGAGGGTGGCCAGCAGAGATAGATGGGATGGGCTGAGGTCGCTCTGGATAAGAGCGTCTGCTAAATGACTTAAATGTAATGTAAATGGAAGCTGAGGGTGGCCAGCAGAGATAGATGGGATGGGCTGAGGGAAGCTGAGGGTGGCCAGCAGAGATAGATGGGATGGGCTGAGGGAAGCTGAGGGTGGCCAGCAGAGATAGATGGGATGGGCTGAGGGAAGCTGAGGGTGGCCAGCAGAGATAGATGGGATGGGCTGAGGGGCTGAGGGTGGCCAGCAGAGATAGATGGGATGGGCTGAGGGAAGCTGGTGGCCAGCAGAGATAGATGGGATGGGCTGAGGGAAGCTGAGGGTGGCCAGCAGAGATAGATGGGATGGGCTGAGGGAAGCTGAGGGTGGCCAGCAGAGATAGATGGGATGGGCTGAGGGAAGCTGAGGGTGGCCAGCAGAGATAGATGGGATGGGCTGAGGGAAGCTGAGGGTGGCCAGCAGAGATAGATGGGATGGGCTGAGGGAAGCTGAGGGTGGCCAGCAGAGATAGATGGGATGGGCTGAGGGAAGCTGAGGGTGGCCAGCAGAGATAGATGGGATGGGCTGAGGTAAGCTGAGGGTGGCCAGCAGAGATAGATGGGATGGGCTGAGGGAAGCTGAGGGTGGCCAGCAGAGATAGATGGGATGGGCTGAGGGAAGCTGAGGGTGGCCAGCAGAGATAGATGGGATGGGCTGAGGGAAGCTGAGGGTGGCCAGCAGAGATAGATGGGATGGGCTGAGGTCGCTCTGGATAAGAGCGTCTGCTAAATGACTTAAATGTAATGTAAATGGAAGCTGAGGGTGGCCAGCAGAGATAGATGGGATGGGCTGAGGGAAGCTGAGGGTGGCCAGCAGAGATAGATGGGATGGGCTGAGGGAAGCTGAGGGTGGCCAGCAGAGATAGATGGGATGGGCTGAGGGAAGCTGAGGGTGGCCAGCAGAGATAGATGGGATGGGCTGAGGGAAGCTGAGGGTGGCCAGCAGAGATAGATGGGATGGGCTGAGGGTGGCCAGCAGAGATAGATGGGATGGGCTGAGGTAAGCTGAGGGTGGCCAGCAGAGATAGATGGGATGGGCTGAGGGAAGCTGAGGGTGGCCAGCAGAGATAGATGGGATGGGCTGAGGGAAGCTGAGGGTGGCCAGCAGAGATAGATGGGATGGGCTGAGGGAAGCTGAGGGTGGCCAGCAGAGATAGATGGGATGGGCTGAGGTCGCTCTGGATAAGAGCGTCTGCTAAATGACTTAAATGTAATGTAAATGGAAGCTGAGGGTGGCCAGCAGAGATAGATGGGATGGGCTGAGGGAAGCTGAGGGTGGCCAGCAGAGATAGATGGGATGGGCTGAGGGAAGCTGAGGGTGGCCAGCAGAGATAGATGGGATGGGCTGAGGGAAGCTGAGGGTGGCCAGCAGAGATAGATGGGATGGGCTGAGGGAAGCTGAGGGTGGCCAGCAGAGATAGATGGGATGGGCTGAGGGAAGCTGAGGGTGGCCAGCAGAGATAGATGGGATGGGCTGAGGGAAGCTGAGGGTGGCCAGCAGAGATAGATGGGATGGGCTGAGGGAAGCTGAGGGTTGGGATGTGGAATTGGAGACAAGTGGGAGTGGAGTTGCTGTGTGAAAGATAGAATGATGGTCAAAGATAAAAGTCAAAATAAATCATAATAAAAAGTACATTTGAATGACACTAAGTGGCAGTGTTTTTACAACTAATGCCGGTTTGCCTGAGGCTGATGCCGTGCAGGTGTTTGTACACATGCATATACACACACTCTCATTCAAATAAACACATACAAGATCACACACATACATGTAATAGTGCCAGACATGCACACAAACATAAACAGTTGGCATTACATTTAACATTTACATTTAAGTCATTTAGCAGACGCTCTTATCCAGAGCGACTTACAAATTGGTGCATTCACCTTATGACCTCCAGTGGAACAGTAGTGCATCTAAATCTTTTCAGGGGGAGGGGGGGTGAGAGGGATTACTTTATCCTATCCTAGGTATTCCTTAAAGAGGTGGGGTTTCAGGTGTCTCCGGAAGGTGGTGATTGACTCCGCTGTCCTGGCGTCGTGAGGGAGTTTGTTCCACCATTGGGGGGCCAGAGCAGCGAACAGTTTTGACTGGGCTGAGCGGGAACTGTACTTCCTCAGTGGTAGGGAGGCGAGCAGGCCAGAGGTGGATGAACGCAGTGCCCTTGTTTGGGTGTAGGGCCTGATCAGAGCCTGGAGGTACTGAGGTGCCGTTCCCCTCACAGCTCCGTAGGCAAGCACCATGGTCTTGTAGCGGATGCGAGCTTCAACTGGAAGCCAGTGGAGGGAGCGGAGGAGCGGGGTGACGTGAGAGAACTTGGGAAGGTTGAACACCAGACGGGCTGCGGCGTTCTGGATGAGTTGTAGGGGTTTAATGGCACAGGCAGGGAGCCCAGCCAACAGCGAGTTGCAGTAATCCAGACGGGAGATGACAAGTGCCTGGATTAGGACCTGCGCCGCTTCCTGTGTGAGGCAGGGTCGTACTCTGCGGATGTTGTAGAGCATGAACCTACCTGTTATGATTTTAGTTGTCCTTGATGTCCTTTGTTTTAAATGTGTTATTTTGTTTTATTATTTTCTTGAGTTGTTGTTTGCTGTTTTCTTCTGTCTTTTCCTTTTTGTTCTCTTTAGTTCATTCTCTTGGTTGTTGGTGCATTGGGGTGTTCTTGGGGGTGGGGAATGGAATTCGTTGTATTTTTTATTTTTCTTCCTGTGGGAGGGGTCTCTAATGGTTGAGGGACAGCTATTGGGGAACTGTGGGGGGGATCTTGGAGAGTTCGGTTTCATGTTTTTTGGCCTGGTGGTAGATCTGTCAACGTGCCCTTGAGCAGGGCATTGACCCTGGATGCTTCTGTGTGTCGCTCTGAATGGGAGTCTGTTGGATGACTGGTATGATGTAGTTATTGAGCGGCTTTATTGCAAGTATTTTGTATGTTTCGAATATTCAATAAATAATAATTTAAATATATATAAAAAAAAAAAAAATCATAATTAATAAATGTTATTTTAAAAGATCTACCAAAAATCTGGTGTTTCTATGTCAAACGGTTTTGTTATAGTTGAGTCTTCTGTGTTGTTTATAAAGTGTAATATTGGGATGCAAACTCTAAATTGAATACATTTAAACACAATACGTTTTTTGCGTTTAGGCTCATAAAATGTCTAGGGCTCATCAGGCTAAGGTAGCATCAGGCTTGAATTTTTAACCGACATATTTAGTTCCAATCCATCAGGGCCACATCAAAGCTAGTTGTCATGGAGCGGGGGTATTCTAATGAGTCTGGGGGTGTCTGGACCAAGTCTGGTTCACTTTAATAGGACCGTACCTACATACAGAGAGAAGAACTTTGAGGTGTAACTGTCATTTACCAGGACCACTTTAGTGCTATTGCTAATGGTGGGCTTACACTGGGTGTAGAGAAAGAACACTAGTCAAAAGACAACAGAACGACAGAAAGGGAGTGTCTTGTATAGTAGGTCGTATGACATAAACACCACAGTTTCATCAATACTGAAAGTGAACATGTTTTAAAACCATAACCTAATGTTCTTTCAGTCTAAAGATAAAGTGCAATATGTTGTCCTGGGTAACTGAGTTAATTTGACCTTGTAAGGAAGAGGAATCTGAAATGACATACAAAATATTTCGAGGGGATGGTGGACATCCCACAGCAAAATGCACATAATCAGAACGCAGCTGGTCTCCATGGTAATCATCCATTTGAATTCCCTCTATGCCAGAGATACATGAAAAATAAACATGTAAGGTTCTTGTGATTGGAATGGGAATCAGTCTAAAGATAAAGTGCAATATGTTGTCCTGGGTAACTGAGTTAATTTGACCTTGTAAGGAAGAGGAATCTGAAATGACATACAATATATTTCGAGGGGATGGTGGACATCCCACAGCAAAATGCACATAATCAGAACGCAGCTGGTCTCCATGGTAATCATCCATTTTAATTCCCTCTATGCCAGAGATACATGAAAAATAAACATGTGCGGCAGTCCTTGTGATTGGAATGGGGGGTCTCAGCCCAGTTTTTTAAATTTGATTTCAGGTCACAATGACTACATGTGCCCTGCGACTAACCAGTGTACAATGGACAGGAATCGTAGGAAGAGCTGCCAGGCATGCCGCCTCAGAAAGTGTTATGAAGTGGGGATGGTGAAAGGAGGTGAGTAAGGGAACACAGTGGTACTCACAATGGACACCCAATGTAGCACTAATGCAATTCTACAAAATACACAACATGCACAGCAGATTTGTAAAACATGTAATAGCACATTATCCAAACATGGAGGCCTTCAGCATAGTTTATTCATTTCTCACAAGCGTGGGGACTCTAAATAAATCAATCCATGTTCGATTTTTGGTTTCACTGAGTCTCCGTTTGGATATCTGGTAAGAATTAGGCTGGGGAAATGTTAGCTAATTTGAGGCTAATGATCATCTTTATTCTAATTCCCTCATGTATTAGATGATCAGAACATTTTGCTAGTGGATTTTTCTCTTTACTCATATAGTAAGTAGCCTGTCCTACTCCAGACCAAAAGCATGTGACTTGTCTGATAATCAATCAATGTGATTTTGTTTGACTGAATCTCTGTCTGTGTATTTGGTTAATTGATCTCTGGCTGGACAAGTGGAAGTGGTAGATCATTTATTAGTTTGCTTATCTTTCACTGATTAGAAACATTTAGCATTCAATAGTGTTGTGAAGCTGGTTGAGAGAATGCTAAGAGTGTGCCACGTTGTCATCAAGGCAAAGGGTTTGAAGAATCTCAAATGTAAAATATATTTGGATTTGTTTAACACTTTTTTCCCCTTGGTTACTACATGATTCCATATGTGTATTTCATAGTTTTGATGTCTTCACTATTATCTACAATGTAGAATATACTAAAAATAAGGAAAAACCCTGGAATGATTAGGTGTGTCCAAACTTTTGACAGGTACTGTATGTATATGTTTGTGTGTGTGTGTGTGTGTGTGTGTGTTTGTGTGTGTGTGTGTACGTGCTTGTTCTTTACTAACTCTACTCTATACCCCAGGCTTGCGTAAGGACCGCGGTGGGCGGCTTCTCAGGAAGGATAAGCGGTATTGGGGCCCTGCTGGTGACAGAGAGAAACCCTACGGTGACCTGGAGCACAGGGCAGCGCCCCCTCAGGACGGGGGTAGGAACAGCAGCAGCAGCAGTCTCAATGGAGGTGGAGTATGGCGTGGGACCAGAATCACCATGCCTCCTGAACAGGTCTGAACATGTCATAGATCTCTAAGCAACAGCAGTAAAGAAGTCAGTTAGTATAAATAAATATGTATGTGGAAACACAAAGTAACACACAAATTATTATTACACTTACTCACATACATACTCCAGGGGTACAATTGGAATGGAATGGGTGGTTCCCCCCCCGCTGATCTTTTCTAACTCTGTCATAACCTCCTGCTCTTCCCCCAAGTTGCTGTTCCTGCTGCAGGGGGCAGAGCCTCCGGCCCTGTGTTCTCGTCAGAAGGTGGCCCGCCCCTACACAGAGGTCACCATGATGACCCTGCTCACCAGCATGGCTGACAAGGAGCTGGTGCACATGATCGCTTGGGCTAAGAAAGTACCAGGCAAGAACCTAACACGGCACAGAAATGATAGATGATGTCACATACTGTCATTACAAACTTAAAAAATACACCAGCTAGATTTTTACTAGCCAGATAGGTAAAATCACTCCAACAAGGCTTGAATAGGACTCATTTTCTCTCTCACACACACACACACACACACACACACACAAAGCAGACCCCTACGCACTCGGTATGTGTCCTAGACTATGGCCTTGTCTAATCACAGGGCTGCTTACGCAACCTCTCTCCTCCTGTGGTGTCAGGCCTTGGTAGTGGCAGTGACCGGGTGCTGATGTCTCGCACACACACACGCTTTCAAAATAGGGGCGCCAACGTGTGGTTTTGCACCGCCACTTATTAACCAGAAAATTATGATGATCCATTGGGTAATTTGTCATTTTAAAAGTTCATATGAATAAATAAAAATAGTTCTGTAAATTTTATGTTTGCGTTTTACACCCCCTCCCCCATCACCTCAAGATAAATGGCGTTGACCACTTGAAAGTTTGCTTTGCTCCCTTGTCATTGTGTTGGTTCAGTGCAGTTAAAAAGCACTAGTTACACCACTGGTGTTTAAAATGAAGACACCTGCAAAATATCATTGTTTATCTATTTTGTTGCGCTGTTGTTACATTTGTATCGTTGTTTCATGTCCAATGGTGTTGTCACATATCATTTGAGCTGCATGAACCACAAGACAATTCATTGTATCATTTCACTTTGCCTGTTAGAACCCAGATGAGAACGGGCATGTCTGATTGGGCTAGCTGTAGCTCAGCCTCTGACTCGGAGTAACCTTTCATCAGCCTACCAAAGGTTCAAAGGTTGCACCTTAGCAGAAAACTGCATGTCCGGTAGCTCGCAGGCTGTCAATGAGTAGCTCGCAAGTAGAGTGAAAAATATACATCTGTTAAATAATCCACCCCAAGCTGTTCACCGGCATTTAACACCATTTGCATTTTTACCATCTGTTTTCCCAACTTCAATCGGTTAAATCACATTGTTAAAATGTTTTATTTTATTTGCAAAAGTAACAGTCCTGTCCAAGCCCCATTTGCCTGGCCGCCTAGCCAAATGCTAGGCCACGCACACGGACCTTAGTTTCTTCTCAGCAATGAGTCTGGATCTAATTACCTTTCTGACCCTCCACCAGATGCGAACACATTCGGAGCTGTCTGATTGGTCCAGAATCTGATGCGTTGGGCCAGAGCCAGAACACATGTGGGTAAAGTGGTAGTTTGGAAATTAGTCAATGGCTTTGATACTGTAATTGGTTAGAGATGACACAATCAATGATGACTTTGTTTTTTACAACGCCCCTTGTGCCCCACATCACCACAAACTACTTCAATGATGGCAGTCTCAGACTAAAGTGTGTAGCAATTAGCGAACTACAGAGCAGCTGAAGAATTGAGTGTGTCATCAGGCTAGAACCCCATGTCCGCTTCGCAGTTACAATGTAGTCAAGCTGTGTCTGTGTGTGCCAAATGAAAAAGCACAGGATATTTGTATCTTAGTAAAACAGCTCTGGATTGGTAAGTAATATCGACCAAATAAGCTATTTATACCCTGTTTTTATCAAATATGTATGCTGCTGAGACAAGTCAATTAAAAAAGAAATATGTCAACAGTGCAACAACGGGCGCCAAAAAAAGTCAATGTCTGAGGAAAAGCTGAACAGTCAATTAGTGTGATTGCTGAGATTACACTTTTATTGTTCCTCATACTTTTCATGATGATTCTGTTTCTTTACAATGTGTTGTCAAATATGTAACTTGTGGTTGTTGTTCCAAAGGACACTATAAACAGAATGGCAATTTTAAAAAATATTGGAAAATAATTTATAGTAGCCTGCAGACTACAGATTTGTTCAAATGTAAAACACTTTTATTTTATCTCATCTTAAAAATGCAAGATTCTCAAGGTAGGCTCCAGAAGACTGATTTTTTTTAACCAAAATGCAGTTACATTGTGAATGCATTGCTGTTTCTGTTCATAAAATGTGGCCTACACAATAACAAAATATGCAGGCTGTATATGAGTTGCTTGCAATTTCTTTGGGGGGTATGAAGTAACTTTTATGAAAGAAAAGGTTGGAGACCCTGGCTCTAGTCCAAACTGTTCAAATATGACCCATCAATTAATTTCTATTGCAGATTTGGGGCCGTAATTTATGGATATAGCTGCCAAACAAATACAAATTTGATAAAATTTCAGACCTGCCAATTCATTATTGGGGGTGGAATTTTCAGGGAAGGGAAGAGATTAGTAATCTAGTAATTAAAACACACCTTTTCAATATAATTTATTGTTCCTAACCCTCAGAAAAATTGTTGTGTTCTGTTCACAAATATGTTAAGAAAGTGTGTAGAAAGAAAATGCATCCCCCCCCGAGCAAGTTGAAGAGACTAAACTTTTTGGTGTCACCTTAGACTGGAAATTGTCATCATGGTCAACGCATATTGATTCAATTGTTGTAAAGATGGAAATAGGTATGTCTGTAATAAAGAGATTCTCTGCATTTTTAACACCACTCTCAAACATGTCCTGCAAGCCCTAGTTTTATCGAATCTTGATTATTGCCTGGTCATATGGTCAGGTGTTGCAAAGAATGACCTAGGAAAGCTGCAGCTGGCCCAGAATAGAGTGGCACGTCTTCAATGCACACAGAGGGCCAATGTCAACAGTATGCATGTCAGTCTTTCCTGGCTCAAAGTATAGAGTAGCGATTGACTGCAATCACTCCCTTGTTTTTATGAGAAATAATATTGTGCTGAAAGCTCCAATATGTTGGTATAGTCAACTGAAATACAGCTCTAAAATACATGCATACTATACCTGACATGCAGCACTAAAATACATGCATACTATACCTGACATGCAGCGCTAAAATACATGCATACTATACCTGACATGCAGCTCTAAAATACATGCATACTATACCTGACATGCAGCACTAAAATACATGCATACTATACCTGACATGCAGCACTAAAATACATGCATACTATACCTGACATGCAGCTCTAAAATACATGCATACTATACCTGACATGCAGCGCTAAAATACATGCATACTATACCTGACATGCAGCGCTAAAATACATGCATACTATACCTGACATGCAGCGCTAAAATACATGCATACTATACCTGACATGCAGCGCTAAAATACATGCATACTATACCTGACATGCAGCACTAAAATACATGCATACTAAACATGCACTAAAATACATGCATACTATACCTGACATGCAGCTCTAAAATACATGCATACTATACCTGACATGCAGCGCTAAAATACATGCATACTATACCTGACATGCAGCTCTAAAATACATGCATACTATACCTGACATGCAGCGCTAAAATACATGCATACTATACCTGACATGCAGCGCTAAAATACATGCATACTATACCTGACATGCAGCACTAAAATACATGCATACTATACCTGACATGCAGCACTAAAATACATGCATACTATACCTGACATACAGCTCTAAAATACATGCATACTATACCTGACATGCAGCGCTAAAATACATGCATACTATACCTGACATGCAGCTCTAAAATACATGCATACTATACCTGACATGCAGCGCTAAAATACATGCATACTATACCTGACATGCAGCACTAAAATACATGCATACTATACCTGACATGCAGCTCTAAAATACATGCATACTATACCTGACATGCAGCGCTAAAATACATGCATACTATACCTGACATACAGCTCTAAAATACATGCATACTATACCTGACATGCAGCGCTAAAATACATGCATACTATACCTGACATGCAGCACTAAAATACATGCATACTATACCTGACATGCGATCAGGGGTCTCTTCGCAGCCCCCAAGTTCATAGTGGGTTTTGGGCAGCGAACAGCACTGTATAGAGAAATGGTGGCATGGAACAGTCTTCTATCGCAGACATGCTCAAGCAAACAGCAAGATGAGCCTTAAAAGACAAATCAAGCTGCACATCACGGCAAAACTGCCTCAGAGTCCTGCATTTTCTTGAAACAGTTGGTTTTGGATAAAATGTGTACATAGTCTATGTTCTAGTCTCTTTAATTATTTTGTAGTGTATTATGCTTGTATATTTTTGGACCCCACAAAGAATAGCTGAGGCTCATGCACATTTTCACATTTCAGCAGACACTCTTATCCAAAGTGACTTACATTTTCATACTGGTCCCCCATGGGAATTGAACCCACAACGCTGGCATTGCAAGCCCCATGCTCTACCAACTGAGCCACAAGGGACCATGCACAGCTAATGGGGATCCAAATAAACTAAATACACACGCTCACACAACACACACACACGCTCACCTCCCCCCAACGCTGTCTAAGTCAACACGGATGTTGTTATGCTGTTCCAGTGTGCGTCACTAAGAGCCTGAAAGCACACAGTTTTAATTGCAGGAGTATTTAGCCAGGTACAGAGAGGACCAATGGAAGTGATTGGGATGTAATTGGATATGAATTAGGACAGCTGAGTGGTGGTGATAAGGACCCGTGCCAGAACAGAGATTGCAGTTTGGCCAATTCACAATGGTTGTGTGGCAAGGTTGGAAGAAGTTTAATGCTTAGCATTTATCTTAAAAAGTTCAAATCGCAGTGCTAGCTGTGCCACCAGAGACTCTGGGTTTGAGCCCAGGCTCTGACGCAGCCGGTTGCGACCAGGAGGTCCATGGGGCGGCACACAATTGGCCCAGCGTCGTCTGGGTTAGGGAGGGCTTGGCTGGAAGGGATATCCTTGTCTCATCGCGCACTAGTGACTCCTGTGGCGGGCCGGGCGCAGTGCACGCTAACCAGGTCACCAGGTGCACAGTGTTTCCTCCGACACATTGGTGCTGCTGGCTTCCTGGTTGGATGCGCGCTGTGTTAAGAAGCAGTGCGGCTTGGTTGGGTTGTGTTTCGGAGGACGCATGCTTTCGACCTTCGTCTCTCCCGAGCCCGTATGGGAGTTGTCACGATGAGACAAGATAGTAGCTACTAACAATTGGATACCACGAAATTGGGGAGAAAAGGGTAAAAATGCAAAAATAAAAAAAGTTTAGATCAAGATTTATTTAGATTTTATTTGATTTGTTTCTCTTTTAGGCCTGCAAGGAAAGCCACAAGTATCACATGATGAAATATATATTGATACGCTTCAACCACAGTGGTCCAGTCAATCACAGATTATACTCACAGAGTTTCTAAACCCAGAGGTGCAACATCGCAAGACTTCCGGGAACACTCACCAAACCGACCAAACAGACTAGGCTGAGGTTGGGTTTTGAGAAGTCAATGAGAGAAGTGAAAAATTCTTCCTTAGTTGTTAATTTTCCTCAAAATCTAACAGCACAACCTAGATTCAAGCCAATATCTTACATATATGAACATGTTATTACTCCAAACTCGTGAGACACGTTTTCATTTTTCTTCAAAAACAGCTTTATATCGAAGAAGTGCCTTTGATTTGACGCCATGCACATGCGTAGTTCAGTGCGAGACGACTGTTAGACCAGATAACGTGTTTCTGCGCCAACGTCTCCATGACATCGCCTACAAGTGTGATTGGGGATTTATTTTGGAGAAGCAGTTTCTGCCTATCTTCATGCTATACTGTCTTTGTTACACTGAAATGTCTAAATGTTATTCAAAGGAAACAATCACTTTCATTACATTGCAATTGCAGTGTGTTGCGGGACCTTCTTTCCTTTGAATGACAATTTGACTATTTCTATTAGATTAGTCATGGCCATCTCAAAGGATTTTAGTCAACTAGTGGTTAATGTATGGTTGATAGTGGGTTTATATTAGCCTGACGACTTACACAAAATTATTCTGCTGCTCTGTCGTTCACTTCATACAGTACTTAGTCTGACTGCCATCGTTGAAGTTGTTTGTGGTGGTGAGGGACACGAGGGGCATTGTACAAAACAAAGTAATCAGCGATTGGGTCCTCTATAACCAATTAGAGTATCAAAGCCAATGACACATTTTCAAGCTGTCGCTTTACCCACGTTTGTTCTGGCTCTGGCCCAACCCATCGGTTTCTGGACCAATCAGACATCTCCAAATGTGTTCGCATTTGGCGAAGGGTCGTGGAGGTACTCAGATCCAGACTCATTGCGGAGAAGAAATTAACATCTGTGTGCTTGGCGTAGCGTTTGGCCAGAACAAGGAGTCTGGGTAGCCAGTCAAAGGTTTGAGTGGACTGGTGGTTAATGTATGGTCGATAGTGGGTTATATATGGTTTGACCCCAGTGTGACCATGTCTCTGGTACTGGTAGGTTTCCAGGAGCTGTCTCTCCATGACCAGGTGCAGCTGCTGGAGAGTTCCTGGCTGGAGGTGCTGATGATCGGACTCATATGGCGGTCCATCCCCAGCCCTGGGAAACTCATCTTCGCCCAGGACCTCATACTGGACAGGTGTACACACACACACACACACACACACACACACACACACACACACACACACACACACACACACACACACATCAACATTGTAGATTTCCACTTCGTATCTTGTCAGTGTAGCTCTAAAGGTCACAATGAGTCTAATTATCATGTTCCCCTTGGAGAGAAAAACACACTGTCTCACCTGCACATGTCCTGGTCATTACACATTAAACTTGACAGAGAGGAGTGAAATTTAATTAAAGTGATGACTCTTGGGAGAGATGGAAAAAGCATGCGAGACTGTTAGAGAGAGGGAGGGAAGAGGGAGGGAGAGATGGGAAGAGAGAGAGGGGAGACACTGTTAGAGAGAGGGAGGGAAGAGAGGGAGGGAGGGAGAGATGGGAAGAGAGAGAGGGGAGACACTGTTAGAGAGAGGGGGGGAAGAGAGAGAGGGAGGGAGAGATGGGAAGACACTGTTAGAGGGGGAAGAGAGAGAGGGAGGGGAGAGAGAGAGAGGGAGACACTGTTAGAGAGAGGGAGGGAAGAGAGAGAGGGAGGGGGATGGGAAGAGAGGGGGAGACACTGTTAGAGAGAGGAGGGGGAAGAGAGAGAGGGAGAGATGGGGAGAGAGGGGAGACACTGTTAGAGAGGAGAGATGGGAGACACTGAGAGAGGGAGGGAGAGAGAGAGGGATGGGAGATGGGAGAGAGAGGGAGACACTGTTAGAGAGAGGGGAGGGAGAGATGGAAAGAGAGAGAGGGGGACAGAGAGAGACAGAGTATTTTGGACGCACAGCCTGTTCCCTCCATTTTCCCCACCATGTTCCAAGTAAACAAGTTACCTAGAAGCTGCTGCAGACCCAGGGGAAAGAGGGAGAGGAAGAAATGAAAGAAAGAGAGAGGAAGACGGACTGTTACTGTCTCTCTCTGATGTCTGTGATGTTCCCATTTGATCAGTGTTTTATTATAGAGCATTACCTCTGACACCAGGCCCTGAGCTAGCCACTAGAGTGTCCACAGCCATTTGACATGATTAGTAAATGGTGCAGGACTGGTTTGAAGGCTGTTGGAGTTAGGGGGCAGCTATTAAGCTAACTCTAAATGGCTGCTCTTCAGAAATACGGTATGATTTTATTGCTCTTCCCCTGAGCACCAACTATGTTCCAATGCTGCAGTCACTCAGGAGAGTTGCACAGTACTTGTCTCATTCCGACCTTTGACCTCCAGGAGTGAAGGGGACTGTGTGGAGGGTATGGCTGAGATCTTCGACATGCTCCTGGCCACTGTGTCTCGCTTCCGCATGCTTAAACTGAAGCCTGAGGAGTTTGTGTGCCTCAAAGCCATCATCTTGCTCAACTCTGGTGAGTGGCTGTGTTTATGTTTTATTACGAAGCTATTAATGGTGCTTTGTTTAGTATGTTTTCATGTTGTGATGTGGGTTCAACCCTGGATCCGGCATGGATGGGATTGAGAACATTACAAGTGTGTGACGCAAAGACGTGTTTTTCTCTTCATGAACATGGAGTAGTGACTAATGCATTCCACTCCCCGTTAGTAAATGTTGAAGGGTAAACTGTTTTTAGCAGTGGATCACAATATGCCACTCAAGTGCATTAGCTGTGAACAGAAGGATCCTAAGTCCTTCTTTGTCAATGTACCCCATAATTGTTACCATGCCAACTGTACCCTCCGTTCTATGTGTGTTGACAGAAAGAAAGTCCTCTGTTTGTTTTGAGACAGACTAATCTGTAAGAGACATAAATACCCCAGCTAGGGTTGCTGTTGCAGGTTTCTGTGTATGGCTACCTGTTGTTCTTATGGATTGCTGAGTTAGCAGTTGCTGCATTGAGAACATCAGGCTCTTCCCCTTCCTCTGTTTCTTCCTCTTCTTCTTCTTCTGTCTCTTTCTCTCAGTCTCTTATTTTTTTCCTACAAAATCTATTTTAGGTACAATAACCTCTCTCTCTCTCTCTCTCTCTCTCCTTCTCCTCTAGGTGCCTTCTCCTTCTGTTCTAACTCTGTGGAGTCCCTCCACAACAGCTCGGCAGTGGAAAGCATGCTGAACAACATCACCGACGCCCTCATCCACCACATCAGCCAGTCAGGAGCCTCTGTGCAGCAGCAGCCCAGACGGCAGGCCCAGCTCCTGCTCCTGCTCTCACACATCAGACATATGAGGTGAGGAGGGCGCACTATGTAGGGGAGGAGGGCACACTATGTAGGGGAGGAGGGCACTGTGCTTGTTTTCACACATCAGACATATGAGGTGAGGAGGGCACACTATGTAGGGGAGGAGGGCACACTATGTAGGGGAGGAGGGCACACTATGTAGGGGAGGAGGGCACTGTGCTTGTTTTCACACATCAGACACAAGATGAGGAGTTCACAGCACCCTAGACATGAGAGGGTACTCATTCCTGATGGAGGAAATTCACATTCTGAAAGTCAAGCGGCAGGTTCCACAAGAGGACATATTATCTGCCACCAGTATAATATTATCATCACCTATTTGGTTATTCCCATAGATGATATTTCTATGGCTATCCCTTCTCACTCCTCACCTATTCTCTATGTAGCAACAAAGGCATGGAGCACCTTTACAGCATAAAATGTAAGAACAAAGTTCCTCTGTACGACCTGCTCCTGGAGATGCTGGACGGTCACCGGCTCCAATCCCCAGGCAAAGTGGCCCAAGCTGGGGAACAGACCGAGGGCCCCTCTACCACCACTACCACCTCCACAGGCTCCAGCATAGGGCCGATGCAAGGCAGCCAGGATACCCACATCAGAAGCCCTGGTTCCGGGGTACTCCAGTATGGCTCCCCCAGCTCAGACCAGATGCCCATTCCGTGAGATACAGAAATAGTTATTTGTAGATACGGAAGATGTAAAAGTCCTATTACATACAGTATGTATAGAGAGAGATATTTTGAAATGTATGGAGGTAAGAATGGATAAAAAATATGCATTTATTAATGTGCATATTCATTACTTATTTGTTTGTAATTGAAGTGATTCATTTGCATTTGATAGATAGTCAAAATGATTTAGCAGCAATCTATTAAAAATTTAGAAATGTCACATTTTGTACTGGTACACAACGGACTGAAATGTACTCAGTCACACCAGGGATGTATTCACTAGGAACCAAAAGGAAGCAAACCAAACGAAACGGGGAGGGACTAGTACCTATATTTGTCCAATAGAAACACATTTTCGTTGCCTTTCACCATGTTTGCAACTTTTGAGTCAGTTCTCTTTTCTGTGGCTTTAGCAACAGTTTCACCTTTCTGCTGCTTTGCACCAAGTATTTAGCCATTGTGTGGAGCACTGTTAGCAGCAGAGTCACGTGATAGAGCAGCTAGTCTATGTAGGTCAATGCTTTATACCCTGTGTGGACACAAGCTGTGCCTTGACCAAAGTGCACTTCTCCAGGTAAGGGAAATGTGGGCATTGTATACCTTTTGTAGCTTAACATTGATGACAGCTTGTCATATTATTCTGAGACGGATGTATTCAAAACATTGAATATATACTTTTTTATGGTTATGGCGACAAATTCAAATATTCTGATATCAGGTGCCTTGTTTAGAAAATGTCATTGTTTAAATGTATCAATTTAAAAGCAGCCAACATTTCTGAAAGCTTGAATGTTCTGAGCAGTTCTAGTTCTAGTGTTTGAAGATATTTAAAAACAAATGACAAAATGTGATGTATTTCTGTTAATGTATTACTGCATTTTGTTCTAGAGTAAATATGTTTATAATCTATGTTGTGCAGAACACTTCACAGCATTTCAGTTGACTGACAACATATATGTTATCGACATTGTATATGATTAAAAACAGAAGTAAAATATTGGCCTCAAGCAATTTAGCCTTTTCTGTCGCTGTTATGTGGATATTTCTATGCTTACTTGAACAGATGAATGTTCATTTAATGTAATTGTATAATGTGAGTGTAAGGTAGACATCTGGAGATGATCAAATGCATTGCTCCTTCATTTGTTCTACCTGCTGATGAATCAGTCTGCTCTACAGTAGTCTACACACACCACACGTACAGGTGATGTATGTGATTTATGTTCATGCACAGCCCACCTTTCAACTGACTGTCATGTACCATGCATTGCTGTGAATAAAGACATTTAACGCATTTGTGATTATTTTACAAAGAATAATAAATACTGTAAATATTTTATGTATCTATTATATTTAAGTTACTGTCTGGCATTTGTGTTATTCAGTAATGCAAACTCAAAGGAATACAAAAACTAATATTTAATATGTACTGTATTTTATTATGCAAAGAGAGAGAGTATTATTCATTAGCTCAGCATTAGCAAACTGTACATACATAAATAACCATTTCATTTTTCATTGTTTTTACAGTTTCATTTTTGAACAGCCCAGTGATGTAGATGTCTCCATCAGGTTAGGATCATCATCATCATCATTAATATTACAAAGCACACTATATGACATCCATCTACTTAACACTACCAGTGATTGTTTGGCTTTTCTTTTTAAAGCAAGGTATTTCAAGTGCATGCTAATAAAACAAACAAAATAACTGCCATATTCAAAGGCATTTCAAACATCACTATACAAAATCACCTGAATCTTACAAGTCAGTTTACTGGTTTCTTCTTGTTGCATCGATTGTTTTGCTTTAAAACACTGAAATAATATCGACGTTAAATACTTGTCTTGGCCCGAGGAGGAAGACGTCGGCCATCTTGTGGACGGCTTCAGTGCAGTACCTTCATTCAATAGCGCTAAGTGGGATTCCACTAAACGGACGTGACTGGCATACCAACCCATAACTCTAATCCTAAAGTTAACCCTAATCTTAACCAAACTTCTAACCTTAACCCTAAACTAACTATAACTATAACCAATTAGGTATTTCAACATGTGTTTGCAGGTCAGTCATGTCCCTGTAGTTTTCTCCCATGTCAGTGCTCTAGGTTCAGCTTTTAGCTCTATGGGATCTCTAGTACTAATGGGAATGTTCGCTATTCAAACTTCACCGGAAGCCCCCTAGCCTAATTGATTCTAACATCTACCGAATGCTGATTGAGTTAACAAATAAATAGCAGCAGCACTGACACACAGCACAGTCCACTTTGGCTCCCAACATATAAGTAGTGCTGTGTTTTTTCTTCAGACTCGAGACGTTTCCTCTGAAACTGTAAAAAATAAAATACAGATTACTATAAAGAATACAAAACTAATAGAGATTTGTTTTGGATATAAGGGGATCCACAAGGTATAGGTCCATTCCTCTTGTAGATGGGTGTTGATCAACATGTTTCATATAGAGGCTGTTTAGGCCATGTAGCCTTGGGATGCTTTTGTTAGTCGGTTGGTTTGTTAGGTGTTAGAGAGTCTAAAATGAGTGAATGTCATCTCTGTGTAGCAGAGGAAGAGAGTCCTGCAGGGAGGGGGAATGTTAATATAATCCAGGAGGTCCTCTTCTATGGGCATGAGTCCACCGGTGTACAGCAGTAGGGGACATTCATTTAGATGAGAAAGTATTTCTGGAACCCGGAAGTGATGACCCTCATATGGGTGGGGGTCCATTGGTGTAGCGCAGCATGGGGTGGAAGGAGCGGGCAAAGTTGTTGGCATGGTGACAGCTGTAGTCCTCCTCTGTCATGGGCACCAGGCAGGCTAAGCCAATCAGGAGCAGGAGGAGGAGCTGGAGGGGCAGAGCTGCCCTCAGGACCCTCAGGATAAAGGACTGGCCCCTTGGGGGGCACAAGGAGGAGGACGAGGAAGAGGGGACCAGGGGGAAGTCAGAACGGGAGGAAGCGCAGCCAGCGCCGCTCTGAGAGCTGGTCAGGGGGAGAGAGAACGGCATTAGACACACCAGAAATAGCAGAGTAGGATTTTAGACACAGGAACACACATATACACACACACATGAGTAAAAACTGTATAGAGGTATGATACTGTGAAAAGGGTTAAGATCGTAACAAACAACACACCAGAGTAAGCATACCAATCACACACACACACAAGGTTACTCAAACACTACAGAGAAAAGGTTACACACACTCATGCACAAACCAAAGCAGCAATTTCTACACACACAATCTCTCCTATGCACAGGGAACATGAAGTAAAATCCCTCCTAGCTGTCTCAGTCTTGTTTTTCTCACTGAGTGAGAAACCCTGCGTACAGCCGACTGTGTGAGAGTTCAATGCCACGTCTCATTCCGAGCAGAGACCGCTGTACCAGAGACCCCTCCAGAGACTCACAGAGAAGGAGCCAAGAGGAGAGAGGAACGCTGCGTTCCTCCACCTGGCCTCATCCTCACAGGGCTGCCTGGTGGCCTGGGGGAGGAAGCTGTTAGCAGTCTGTCTGTCTTAAGGCCCTCCACACCCTATGTCTCTATCTACATGTCTCTATCTCTCATTAATAGTTTAAATTAATGGTGGGAGCATTGTGATGTGTGTTTTACCTCAGCAGCCCTACCTCAGGAGATCCACAGTTTGGGGCCGCAAAGAACCCCCTGATCTCCATGGCAACCTCGTCTACTAGATTTCAATTTCCGAAGCCAATTAGTGAGTAACAGGGAGCTAGCAGAGCCTGGGCCTGTTCATACAATGGAGCCCATCAGCCCCAACAGAGCCGCATTACCTTTTCTCGACCACTCATCCCTGAACTAATTTAGGGCCAGGCTTCAACCCGGCCTGCATGTCATTATTAGGATCCATTTAATAGAAAGCACGGAGTGAAGACTCAAAAGAACAAAGAGAGCAGTACAGAGGTGGGTGGGTTATTAGTACGGCGGTGAGAGGGGGATGAAGGGAAAATAGAGATGGAGAGAAAGGAAGGAGGAAGAGATTCAGACAGTTCATTACAGCAGATAGCTAGTTTTCTATTAAGAGAAAGAGAGGAATAGAGGGAGGGAAAGTGACTAAGAAAATAATCAGAAGGCAAAGTGAGTCAGCAAAGAAGAGGGGGGTGAAACAGAAACTGTATATTCAGATAATGCCATCTAGTGGGTGAGAAATAACTACAGGGATTAGTGGTGCCAGATAGGTGAGCAGTAAAAGATGACAGACAAGCGTTGGCAGCATCGTTCAGACAGCAGAGCACAGCAGCAGATAGCAATGAAAGAACAGAAAACCTTCCACTTTCATTCAATAAAGGAAGAAAGGAATCCCCTGAACGAGGTGATTCACGACTTTTAACAGCTGGCTTGGTTACGTCGCTTCTAGAAGGAAGGAAGATCATGGAACTCATATGGGCCAACGTTGGGGAAGTTTGGAGGGTTAAAGAGGATGCATCATTTCTCAATAAATAAGAGAGGCAGAAGAGGACCTATCACAGCTTCTGCCCTAACGAACTGGTTTAGGTTCGGTTTCCTAACCATATAGAGGATGCATAGAGTATAATTGATTTGAATGATTGACTGATTGGGTTAATAATTTGTACAGGTACAAAGTATGCAGTCATGGTTCCATCATCCTCCCATGGTTCTAGAGTCCAGGAGAGAGGTACCTGTGATGTGGGCCGCTCTCGGGGGGTCCTGGGTGGGCATGACTACTTTTGCCCCGGGGCTGTACCACGCAATGAGCAGGACGGGGGTAAAAGACAGAAAGAATGGTTCAATCCGGAGCAAATAAACACCAAGCTTATAGATGAAAAAAACAACCAACAAATAACAGAAAGAGCAGTAACATCAATAGAACACCAACAACTAAAGAGCAGCAACAACATCCATGATGATGATAGGAGTATCAAGAAACCGGGCTTTTCACATTGGATTGTTTAAGAATTACAATTACAACAATTCATTTACAGATATGTTCATCAAACATACTGTATATTAGCATCTATAGGTGGCTAGAAAATACATGAAATGTTGTTATCCTGTTCATTTGACATGTTTATTTGTTGCCAATGATTAGTAATGCTTCAGGATTTTATTAATACATGATGATGATGATATAGTGGCGTTACAGTGGGCTGTAATGACTAGAAGCATTGATGTTTATAATTAGTTGCAATTAGGCTACTGGCGAACACTACAATTCTCCTCTAAAAAGCGTCAGTTAGTGAAAAGCCAGTGTTTCTTGTGCATTTTTGGCTACTCAGATTTACATGGTGAAGGTAGCAAAAACCTCAAAGAACAACAGCTTGTGGGGCAACATATTCCTTAGTGGTGTAGCGTCATATTAGCAGGGCAGCAATAAAGCAATCTATAAACAAAGGGTAAAATGCAACGTCAATGAATTGCCTTAATTAACTGAATGAAAACAGAAAGGGCTGGTGGGTGGCTGCGGGGTAAAAGCTGGGGTAGAGAGTTGTCCTGTGGGGTTAGCATGCATTGGGAGAGGGAAAGGGGGTGACATTTTGGGTTAAGAATAACATTTGGCAGATCACTCGATAAATCGGTCAGGGTGAATCGATATTTCTCTATCCAGTATACCCCACACGAATGACTTTCTACACACATAACAGCCCCCGGTAAAGGACTGTGACATCCTAGATAGGTACAAAGGGAGACATTACCGATCGCCGGCGACTCGTTGAGGTCCCCTCTGAGACGGGGCTGGTGGATCCAGAGATGTCAGATTTGTCCACAGCAGACAAAGGCAGCGAGTCCTACAAAGGATCAATAATATTGACAAGGACAGACAGTCAGTCTGAAGACGAGTCTTTATTTTTCTCTTGATGCTCATCCGGACACACAGGGTGCATTTCACTATTTCATTCACTAGTACTAACTAGTTACCTGGAGAGTGATTGTCATAATGGTTGCACTAAAAAGCCCACACTATACATGTATGTGATACGGCTGTAGGTCTTATGTGTATTTTCCTCTGACCTGTGTGTCCATGGTTTCCAGTCTCCTCTCCAGGCCCTCCAGGTCAGTGCTGACCTCCCGGAGGAGCAGCCGCAGCCTGTTCCCGATCACATGCACCTTCTCCTGGGCCTCCAGATGCTCACTACCCTGGAGCTGGTTCTGGGCCTGCTCTGAAGCCTGGGGTTGGCTTTGGGACGTGGCCTGGGTGTGGACAAGCAGCTGGGCTGAGAGCTCTTGGAGGGAGGAAGCCTTCTGCTGGGAGTCCAGCAGCTCACGCTTGATTTGCTGGAGGTGAATGGGGGAGGAGGTGAGAGGGGTAGTGGTAAATATAATTGATTTGGGCTAGGCTACAACCCTTTAGGATATTGGTCTTTTGAGAGGATAAACAGATTTGGAGTGTTGCCCACAATTTGTGTGTATTGGAGTGGAATGTACCGTGAGTGTTCTGTGGTGAGCCCGTAGTGTTTCACGGTCGAGCCTGGGGGGGATGGGGACAACCTCGTTCCTCCTACGGTCAATGTTCTCCAACCACAACAGCAGACCGTGGCTCAGCTCATGGAACTCCTAGAGAGAGAGAGAGAAGAGAGATGAGAGAAGAGAGATGAGAGAAGAGAGATGAGAGAAGAGAGAGAGAGAAGA